>NW_028270169.1:22886110-23186110 GCF_037043375.1 Chiloscyllium plagiosum | reverse complement strand
ACGGCCTTTGTGGTTCAGTGCAATATCCCTACCTCTAGAGCAGCAAACCTGAGTTCAAGCCCCCTATTCCAGAAGAGTGTAATAACATCGCTGTTCAAGTTGATTAAAATATCTACAAGAAACAGATAGTGAATAGACAACATAATTCACTGGCCTTTTCCACGTGATTTTGGTATAAAGGTCTCCAGCTTAGCATTACACAGGAAAAAAAGAGATTATCCCTTTATGGTTTATATCATTTTAATTATATCAAATGAGCTAGCATTTACAGATAGGAATGTGTAAGTGACACAGTAGTCATCTATACTATGGATGCATTTAAGTGGAAATTAAGTAAATATGCAAAGAAAAGGTTATGTTAATAGTATTAGATGAAGAAGGATGAGAGCTCCTCTGGAGCAGAAACATCAGCATTGACCTGCTGTGCTGAAGGGTCTATTTCTACGCTGCATGTTGTATTCAATTAAAAAAAAGACTACTTACCCTCTTCCTTTATCCTCCAAGAACTCTGCATCAGTTCAAATCAATGTATCGCTACTAACAACCATGCCTTCAGTTATCTAGATCATAACAGTTGAAATTCCCTCCCAAAACCTTTCCACTTTTCCAATTCTCTTATGCTTGAAGGCCTACCTTAAACTAAACTCGTTCACCATGCTATGCCTCATTGATGATTGTTATCTGACTATAGAACTGTACTCCACATTGAGTCATTCATCTATGTTAAAGATCTTCTATAAATACAAAGTTAAAAATCACACAACACCAGGTTATAGTCCAACAGGTTTAATTGGAAGTACACTAGCTTTCGGAGCGACGCTCCTTCATCAGGTGATTGTGACAATCACGTGATGAAGGAGCTTCGCTCCGAAAGCTAGTGTGCTTCCAATTAAACCTGTTGGACTATAACCTGGTGTTGTGTGATTTTTAACTTTGTACACTCCAGTCCAACACCGGCATCTCCAAATCATGACTCTATAAATAAAAGTTATTGTTCTTAGTTCAGCCTTTACATTAAGTATGTGCTCACAAAAACATCTAGCAGATGCTTACTTTGTAAGCATTCAGAAACAGGTACTTTTATGGCAACCTAATCTAGGGCATTAAACCCAGCTGTATTACATTAACGTTGCTGCAGCTACGCATGTTGTAATTAGTTGGCAGGTTCTTATGGCACATTGGCAGCATCCCTAGCTCCAAGCCAGAGGCCTAGCTTCAAGCCCTACTTGCTCCAGAGGTGTACCATAATATGTCTGAACAGGTTGATTAAAAATATTGACACTTGGCAGTACTTACCTCTTTTGTTGACTTTCTCCTATATGGTATACCCACTCACCTAAAATCTCATAGGTCTACCATTCAAAGAACTTCTTGAACATGGAGTTGCATGCTTCTAAATGTTATTATGAAGTTGTATGATATGTATGATAAGTACTGTGGATCAGGGCTCCATTTAACACATTTATCTCATTGTAATAACTGGCCAAGTAATGGACTCAGCGGGTAGCAATAGTATAACATAAGTAGTATATATGCTGCTACATGAGATGTCCCATAAACTGTTTTGTAACAATTGTATGCAATCAGCCTCACATTGTGTTTAGATTTCTTTCTGTAATTATACCTTTCCATTTTTACCCCCTTTTCCTGATCAGACTGATGTAATGAGGGTGTGGTTCAGTAGATGTTTGCTATTCTCTGGTGGTTCACTTAAATGATCATTCTTTATGAGTGAATTGAGATTGTATGGCAGCAGGCTGTTTAATATTGGAGGGGCTAAGATTAGCAGTGAGTGCAAACCTCCCTTATGTCAACACACATTCCTGCAATTAACCAGAAATTAGTGATCATATGTAGGATCTGCAGGACATATCCCATCGTGAAGCAGATTTAGTTTCTTGAGAACTTTGGCTAATTGCAGTGTTCTTTTGTTACAGTTCAAGTAAATGTTTTAAGTTTAGAGTTTATGTTACAGTAAAAGTGTGAAAAAAATACTTAAGCGATTTATCCTTTACAAGTTTTTTTTTAATGAGGGTCCTGCCAGATTGACATTGCAGCTCAGAAATGCTCAGTAGGCCACTGACATCAAAATAAAAAGTTATCTTGTCCTCCACTGGAATAAAATTGAAATTAAACAAACAAAATTAACTTTCCAAAACTGTTGTCCAATGTGTCTTGAAATTCAATGATACAAAATAAATTAATATAACTTCAGGATAAGATAATAATTATACATAACTGAAGTTGAATCATATGGCACCATCTCCCCCTACCAGCATCCACTTGAGCACACTAATGTTAAATTGCAACATGTGATGCCAGAAACAAGAATTTGTTACATTTATTCTCAAACTTAAAATTGTCCAATTTCTACTGATATGTATCCAATTGATTCTTGAATGAATTTGCAATTTCAATTTATGTATGAAACATTGTCTTTAAAAGCTTGATCAATGATAAATTAATTAATTACATCATTTCATTACATTAACACTAGGTCACGCATGTCCATTGGGATTTTGCCCCAGAACTTCTTGTCATTGGAAAGCCAAAGTAAGCAGGGGATCTGCAAATCTGTATAAACACACCAATTATTTAACAATGTAATCAATCAGACTGATGAATTCAGATTGAAACATGATTACTTTGGAAAAGGAAATATAAGTTAGGATATTTATGGAAAGAGAAATAAACTGAAGGAAAGACCGACTGAATTAAGATAGGAAGATAAAAGAAAGAAAGTTAAAATTTTAAAAATTAAGTTATTTAAAAATGAATACATAATCAATTAACTCTGAAAGAAGGGGTCTACATACTCATACAATGCTATTTTCAGTGCCAAAGTAGTTGTTTGGCAGTATTTAAGATGTTTCTTGCTGCTAAATATTTACATACACTGGAATAGACAAGTTTTATATTGCTTTGTGAGTGTTTTGGGTATCTATTCCTTAAGTGTTACAATTTCTTGTCCATCTTAAGTTCTTCTGTGAGATTACCAGCACAGAAAAACATCAGAAAGTGGACAGTTCAAACAGCAACCTCCTGAATCCCATACGGTGGCCCAGTGGTTAGCACTGCTGCCTCACAGCGCCAGAGACCCGGGTTCAGTTCCCGCCTCAGGCGACTGACTGTGTGGAGTTTGCACGTTCTCCCCGTGTCTGCGTGGGTTTCCTCCGGGTGCTCCGGTTTCCTCCCACAGTCCAAAGATGTGCAGGTGAATTGGCTATACTAAATTGCCCGTAGTGTTAGGTAAGGGGTAAATGTAGGGGTATGGGTGGGTTTCGCTTCGGCGGGTCGGTGTGGACTTGTTGGGCCGAAGGGCCTGTTTCCACACTGTAATGTAATCTAATCTAATCTTAACTACATGTGAGGTACTGCAAGGTGCTGTCCAGTTTAATAACAGGGAATGTTGATAGTCTCACCATAATGTTTACCACAAAATTCAGCCCATTACTGTTTATTTCCGAGGTAGAATCAGAGGTAATGGTATTATATCTGAATAAAGGCAACTGCAGAGGCATGAGGGAGGAGCTGGGTAGATTTGACTGGGTGAGCATCCTAGCAGGAAAGACAGTGGAACAGTAATGTCAGGAGTTTCTGGGATAATTCAGGAGACAAGGCAGAGATTCATCCTGAGGAAAAAGAAGTATGGTACAGGGAGGATGAGACAACCCTGGCTTATTAGGGAAGTCAGGGATAGCATAAAAGCAAAAGAAAATGTATATAATGTGGTGAAGGACAGTGGGAAACTAGAGGATTGGGAAGCCAACAAAGACCAACAGAGGGCAACAAAAAAACAAATGAAGAGGGATAAGCTAGCTAGTAATATAAAGGAAGACTGTTAGAGATTCTTTAGATATATAAAAGGCAGAAGAGAAGCAAAAGTAGACATTGGGCTACTGGAAAATGATGCTGGAGAAAATAGTAGTGGGGAACAAGAAAATAGCTGAGAAACTGAATAATTCCTTTGCGTCAGTCTTCACAATGGAAGATACAAGTAATATCCCAAAACTTTAAGAGAGTGAAGGGGCAGAGCTGAATATGATGGCCATCGCCAAGGACAAGGTGCTAGAAAAAATGAATGGCCTGAAGGCGGATAAATCCCTGGAGTAGATGGACTACATCTCAGAGTTCTAAGGGAGGTAGCTGAAGAAATAGTGGAAGTGGTCTTTCAGGAATTGCTAGAATCAGGGAGGGTCACAGAGGACTGGAAAATTGTTAACATGACACCACTGTTTAAAAAGGGAGCAAGGCAAAAGATGGAAAATTACAGGCCAATTAATGTAACCTTGGTCATGGATAAAATCTTGGAATCCATTGTGAAGGACGAGATTTCTGAATACTTAGAAGTGTGTGGTAAAATAGGGCAGAGTTTGCATGGTTTCTTCAAGGGGAGGTCATGTCAGATGAATCTGTTAGAATTCCTTGAGGAAGTAACAAGCAGGTGAGACCAAGGAGACCCAGTGGATGCTGTCTACCTGGACTTCAAGAAACCTTTGACAAGGTGTTGGACAGGAGGCTATTGAGCAAGATAAGGGCCTAGGGTGTCAGAGGCAGAGTACTAGCATCGATAGAAGCTTGACTGTCTGGCAGAAAGCAGAAAGTGGGATTAATAAGGTCTTTCTCAGGATGGCAGCCTGTAACAAGTGGTGTTCCACCAGGCTCAGTGCTGGGACCACAACTTTTCACTTTATACATTAATGATCTAGATGAAGGAATTAAGGGCATTCTGGCAGAGTTTGCAGATGATACATAGGTAGGTAGAGGGACAGGTAGCATTGAAGAGGCAGGGAAGCTGCAGAAGGATTTGAACAGGTTAGGAGAATGGGCAAAGCATTAGCAGGTAGAGGACAACGTGGGCAAGTGTGAGGTCATGCACTTTGGTATGGACTACTTTCTAAATGGGGAGAAAATTCAGAAGTCAAAAGTGCAAAGAGACTTGGGAGTTCTAGTCCAGGATTCTCTCAAGGTAAACCTGCAGGTTGAGTCAGTAGTTGGGAAGGCAAATGCAATGATGGCTTTATTTTGAGAGGACTTGAATACAAAAGCAGGAATGTGCTTCTGAAGCTCTGGTCTGACCACATTTGGAATATTGTGTGTAGTTTTGGGCCCAATATCTCAGGAAGGATGCATTGACCCTGGAACATGTTCAGAAGAGTTTCACGAGAATGGTCCCAGGAGTGAAAAGCCTAACGTCGAAGGAACATTTGAGAACTCTGGATCTATACTCAATTGAGTTTAGAAGGATTGGGGGGATCTATTTGAAACACACAGAATGGTCTGGACAGAGTAGATGTTGGGAAGATGTTTCCATTGGTAGGAGAGACTTGGACCCGAGGGGCATAGCCTTAGAATAAAGGGAATACCTTTTTAGAAGAGATAAGGAGAAACATCTTCAGCCAGAGAGTGGTGAATCCATGGAATTCATTGCCACAGAAGGCTTTGGAGTCCAGGTCATTGAATATATTTGAGATAGATAGATAGATTCATGAGTATCAAGAGCTTCAAGGGTTACAGGGATAAAGCAGGAGAATGGAGTTCAGAAACTTATCAGCCTTGACTGAATGGTGGAGCAGAGTCAATGGGCTGAATGGCCTAATTTCTGCTCCTATGTCTTCTAGTCTTATGGTCTATTTTAATTGAAACATTTTGTTTTAACTAATCAATGCTTATAAAAGTTGTAACATTTTAATTTTTATAACAATGATAACTTGAGGAGTTGAACATCCTAATTTTACACCTTCTGAGTAACTCTAATAACATGGGATTTTAGAAACTGACTAGTGCAAATTAATCGTCTACGGTCTCAAAACATGTTGGCCAAGGATAAGACTTTACGCGTGTGAATATTCTAAATATATATAATTGTATGTAAGAACTGCTTTAGCTATTCAATAAAAATCCAAGCAACTAATTATTTAAGTGGTACATCTTTTTAAATACATAAGCCATGGGATAACAGTCAAAAGCCAACCCATATTTGATAGTTATACTTCTGGCTCCATTTTACCAGCAACAAGAACTCATGAGCAGATTTTGAAACAAATATTAGCAATAACTTGCTAGCATGCCAGTGTATGATTTCAAAGTCAGTGTTCAAATCAACCATGTTCTGTTCTTAGTTATTTTCTGTTAACAAATTATATTAAACATATTTTTACAATACATTTTTATTTAAAGGTTATTCATGCAAAAATCAGACATGCAGATTTTAATCTTTTTGCTCCTGCCCCAGCATAGGGTTGAAACAGAAATCCATGGGATCAGCCACAAACAATGAGATGTTGGCATTCATATCTGCTGCTCACTGGACCACGAATCTGACTCGCTCACTTCTCACTTTCTATTCAATGTTTGACTATAAATAGGAGAGATGAAACCCAACTCAATCATTTTTGGAACCTACCCCATACAGCTCGGCTCTGGTAAGTTGAGTGTTTCTTGCTTTTAATTTTAAATTCCTTTGTTTTGTCTCAATTTATTTATTGTTCACCTGCTTTGTGATTTTCTCCGCAGCATCAATTCAGCCACATATAATGGAATATTACACTAGAATTAGCCAAGATTTTAATGCATTAAATATTGATACATTTCTACAAGCTGTTGCCTTGTGAAGAGAAATGATGCCATTTGACTTTTTTTTTCAGGATAAGAAACTCCCAAGCTATAAGCATGGCGCAAATAAACCCTGCAGGAGTTTTCAAGGTGCCGTTTATTTTTCTAGAATATTTAGTCAGAATTGAAACACCTGTTTTGATTAGTGCTCTTTTCACTGAATTTCATGAAAAGAGTAATAATAATTATCTTGCTGCAGATTACTGCTTATGATCAAGAAAATTTCCAGGGCAAGAGGATGGAATTCACTGCTTCCTGCAAGAATATAATGGATTGTGGTTTTGACAATGTTCGATCCATCAAAGTTGATTGCGGAGCGTGAGTCAACAGCCTTTACATATTTTTACAACAAAACAATGAAGCCCTACCCGTTACTGTCAAACATATTCTGATGCAATTTTATCAATCTTGCTTAAAATGGAATCATCGGCTTTTAAAATCCATTGTCATTTGCAAACCATACTAACCAGTTTACAGAAATGCATTTTATTTTTACCTTTACACACATTTTTTACAAGCAGTTGTTCATTTGCTCAAGAGAATTTGGTTAGACACTGATGTTATAGAGAATTAGATCAACTTCATACGTATTATTGATCTAAAATTAGTATCAATTAATTGAGGGTTCAATTACACGTCTATTTTTGTTCTGAAGCAGTTTTCAAACAGCAGCGACATTGTAAACCTGAGGTGGGGGCAGAGTAAGAGGAAGACCCCTTGAGCTGGTGTTTCATGCCAATTTGCAATGATCAAATGACAATATAGCCCCAGTGAGTCCAAGTGTGGGGTACAGATGGATGTCAGGAATCCCAAATTTTAATGTTTCCCTCAACTTTTGTTCACCTTCTGCATGAAGAACATCAGATTTTCAAACAAGTCTGTGTAACACACATTTATACATGAATGCATGTATATCTCATAAAGGTACATGCATGTGATAGAGTCTAAAATTGACTTTATTGCTGCAAAAATAAATGCAAACAAAACTAACAATTGCAGATGTGGATATCTGAAACACAAGAACAGCAATTGCTACAGAAACTCAGCAGGTCTGTGGAGAGAAAACAGAGTTAACATTTCAAATCCAAAGGGTCACTGGACTTGAAACATTAACTCTTTTCTCTCCACAGAAGCCACCACACCTGCTGAGTTTTTCCAGAGAATTCTGTTTTTCTTTGTTAAAAGAATTCATTGAGTTAATGCTAGCCTGTCAAGTCACTTGACCTCTGGACAGTATAGCCTAGAATTTCCTCCTTAGGCACAAATTACAAGTTACACCTGTAAATTTATCCATTAGTGTGTCTATTTTGTTAGGTTATCCCCAAGTATTCTTCCAATGTCATTACACTACGTCCAAACTTAAAATGGCCATAAAACATTGAAACAATTGGGACCCAAGGTAATACAAAATCCACACCAGGATATTTGAACTAATTGAATTACTATTTAAGCACATTAAAGTCAATGGGTTCAGAAGTTCCAATTGGAGAAGCTGCGCTGTGTAAGAATGCATTAATCCAGAAAGTACATATCAAGCCTCAGTGAAGTTTTCTTTCTTTTAATTATTCAAAAATTATGATTAAAAAAACAGAAAAATGACTTTGTTTCTGCCTTGCTGAAAAATGTGACCGCAATGTTGGGAATCCCTCCCACTTTCAAATAGGTGCAACCAGTGGATACTACATTTGAGAGTCAGGCGTGGAGCCTGTTTGAAGGGTGGCTATCCATTGAAATACAGAATGTGATGGACGGAAGTAAAAGATCAAGAAGATTGAGGCGTATCATATTTTTAATTGATATAATTACTGCCACATCAGTGGGCCAGTCATAGCTCTACTGCTGCAGGGCTCAATTGGGAATGTTTTCAGACTGCGCCAGTCTGAAAACTCTCACTCTGCATGGCAGAAACCATTGGAAATTCAAGCACTCTCGGATGTAAATTCAACTCTTTTTATCTCATTTTTCATAGAAACAAATTATTCTGCTCCTCAAGGAGACCCCTGTCAGTTTTAGATAGTTTAAAGATCTTTCTTTAACTATTACTACAGAGATTAATACAATTGAAGTTATATTTCAAACTTAAAATTTCGAAACAATTCAGGCGAGTTACTGCACTGTTGTGTTGGTGCTCTATTAAAGCAGCAAATTATTACTAAGAGATAATAAGTTGGAAACTATTTGTGTTTTCTTTTCCATAGAATCCTGACAACACAGAAGCAGGCCATTCAGCCTATCTCAATTTTAACACAAGCGTAAATGTGCCTATTTTCAAAAACCTGAATGAAAGCAATTTCTTTTTTCTTGTAGCTGGGCTGGTTATGAGCATTCCAGCTTTTTTGGACAACAATTTATCCTGGAGAAAGGAGAATACCCTCGCTGGGATGCCTGGAGTGGCAGCAATGCGTACCACACTGAAAGACTCATGTCCTTCCGCCCCATTTGTTCTGCTGTAAGTCAGTTCACTATTCAGTATCTATAGGGCTTGATGATAACATAACTGACAGGGTAACATATTGCAATGTTACTCATTAAATATAACATCACATGGTTACATTTTTGACCTGCATCATTCTGCCAGCTTTTTAAAATTGTATTATCTTGGAATAATACAATGATTATAGAAATAAGCCATTCAGCCCATCATGGGTATATGGTTCACTGCAACACCATCACTGTTAGACCCAATCTCCCAATTTATCCTCTGGCTCAGCAATTCTTTTCTCTTCAAAAACGTGTTTATCCAATTTCCTTTCCAAAGCCAGAATTGGACCATCCACCAGCATATTCACACACACTGTGTTTAAGATCTAAACCACTCAATGCATTAAAATAGTTCTTTCTCATGTTCCTGTTGCATCTTTTTTCCACACACCTTGAGTATCTTCAGGTTCTTGAACAACATCTCAGACGGAAAAAGTTTCTTTCTATCAACTCTGTCTAGATTTTGGACACTTCTACCAAATCTCCTCTTAACCTTCTCTTCTCCAACCCCAACTTCTCCAATCTTTCATTGTGCTCCAGCTGACTACAAACTACTGGTTTTATTAAGGTTCATAACTTCCTTGCTTTTATAAGCTGTGCCTCTATTCATAAAGTTCAAGCCCCTGGATGCCTTTATGATCACAAACACAGAGACGGGGATACTAATTTGCGAATATTGGTCGAATAATGTCATTAATACCTGGTGTTGAAACACAATAAAAGAAATGAACGGTGCTGAAATGTACTTCTCTAACTGAAGTCCTTGGTAACTATGGTAAAGTTTAATGATGCATCTGTCAGTCTATAACAAGGCTGGATTTAGATGCAGTCAGCATGCTCCAGAAGATATAATTGAATATAAAGGGGAACATGAATAGCATCTTTATTCTCAGGAGTAAAATAAGATGCTGCAAGGAAAGGTATAGAAATTTAACTTTTACATCCTTTGTGACAAATATAAAATACTGAATTACAGAGATATACACTCAGTACTTCTTAAATGCTGACATTGTTTTGTTCACTGGTAACAATAACTCAGCAATTCAAGTGTACTCAAAATATATATCATTTTCCTTTAGCACCATAAAGAGTCCAAAATTGTCATTTTTGAGAAGGAAAACTTCATTGGAAGACAGTGGGAGATGTGTGATGACTACCCCTCTTTGCAAGCCATGGGATGGTGCAACAATGAAGTTGGATCCATGAAGGTTCAAGCTGGCGCGTGAGTAGTGTCATTTCGTCGTACAACACAGAAACAGACCCTTTGGTCCAACTTGTCCATGCCAACCAGATATCCTAAATTAATTTAATCCTATTTCCCTTCCTATTCATGTACAGTGTTTTCAGTAAAGATTGTTTATTGGAACTTAAGGAGGAATACTTCACTGGATTCAGTACAATCTTGTACACCTTAGCAACTTGAAGATCTTGTCGGGTTTGTTATATCTAAAATAACGTTTTACCTTAGGCCTGAAGAAAATAACTTGGTTGATCAATTTTAGCTAGTTGAAAAAGAACCAAAGAGGGTTGTTTGAGCTGTTCCTTCCGTAGTCACGGAACTCTCGTCATCCAGTCTTACATGATCTCACACGTAATTGCATCTGCAACTATATGCACTGGTTCACGTTTAAGGCGATTTAACGTAAATTTGAAGTTCACTTAAGTAAAGAATGCTGTTTTTCTGCCCCAGATGGGTGTGCTACCAGTACCCAGGCTACCGTGGCTTCCAGTACATCATGGAATGTGATCGCCATGCTGGAGAGTACAAGCATTGGAGAGAGTGGGGATCCCATGCTCAGACTTTCCAGATTCAGTCACTCCGTCGCATTCAGGAGTAAAGCAACACATCAAAAGAGCACAGTGGGAGGGCCTGCAAAGGAAATCTATGGGTATACTTGTACTACATTCTATCGTAGAACAACAATCTGTGTACTGTAACTGGTTTAACATCTCATCACAATAACTTGGGCTGTTGAAATACTCAAATAAAAGTTACAAAAATGCTTCCATCTCTTTGTCTCAAGTAATCCCTGTGGAATCACTTGTTTTAAAGTTTGAAATCTGGTCAGCAGGAGAGACTCATCAGACTTTCAGATTATGAAATCAGACAACCATAACAAATTGGTGGGCTCTGGGAAATGAACCACAGAAGGGCAATTGATTGTGAGGCGCACAGCACATCAACCATGAGTAGATGTGTTCTCAGTACCACAAGCATTTTAGCTTTCCAACTTCAATTTACATTTTGCTTTTCAGCAAGACTTTAAAAAAACTTATATATCCAGCTGCTTTAACGTAAACTGACAACATTTAAATGAAATACACCCGTCACTGACTTATGGTCAATATTATCTAATCATTATAAATACATTCTGTACTTAGGATTGACATAATGAAAATTTGCTCCATCACACACAACTGATTGAGGATTCTTTCTTTTCCACATGGTTAAGGAGTCTAAGTGGCCTGGCCAGTTTGGGAGTTTAACTCTGCTCAGGCAGCAGAAATCTTCTGCAAGTGCCAGCTGGAAGTTGCGAGACGTTGACTGTCCCCAGTGATTGGCTGACAGTGTTTCACCCAGTAACTCCCCAACATGAAGGATGATATCTCCTCTGAAATAGCTTAAGCAATCAAGAGAAAATGTTGAAGACTCTGCAGAACATAAACAACATTATCGAATGATCATTAAAAATGCAGAAAAATTTCCTGTGTTGACAAATGAGATCATGACCTTTAACCACTGTAGCTATTTACAACTGTTAATGTTATTTTCTATCCAGAATACAGGCAGTTGCATTCTTTCTTTAATAAATTGATAAAATACGAAATGTTTAAAGCAATGCAACTGAATGCATTAAATACATCACATCTCTTCCTTTCAGATCGTCTTCTGCAGTTAAAATGAAACAAGAAACTGTTCAACAAAAAAAATAGAATCTCTGCTAAACAAGATTAGTAAATGAATATGTTGGTGCAAAGAATTTTCATCTTGCTACTTTGTAATCTTTGAACTTCAATCAAGCTTTCATCAGTTAACTGATATGAATTTTAGGAATGTACCAGCCAAACTTCACTTGAAAGTTTTGAACGTTGTATAAAAGATAATGTCATTTTTCTCAGCACACCATTGGTAAGGAATAATAACTTCTTTCAAAGAAAACTCCCCCTAGAGTAGGAGTATAAAGACCTTCCTTTCTTACCGTCTATGTCCGGCCAGGCCAGAAAAAGCACTCTGTCAGGAAACTGCTCAAGCATTTCAGGGCCACTGGTCTAAAGTTATAAACAGAAAATGTAGCAGTAAATGCTTTTTCTCCCAGTTTATTGTTAAGGTGATTATTTGCAATGACAGAAAACGGTGGTCACCTAACAACAATTTTAAACATTTAAAACTTTGAAAAAAACAACATAGGAATCAAACTACTCTCAGTGATGTAATCTACTATTTGTACAATGCAACTTCATTTAATTTGTTAAACAAACAAATTCATTCAAAGTTAATATAAAGAACTTATTGTCTTACTCAGAGTATCATAATTGATATTGTAAATTGCCTATTTAATTGAATTGAACCTCTAAGATCAGAAATTTCACAAAGAAAGTTTGTATTTATGTACCATCTTTCTAGGTCTTAAGATATCTCAAAGCAATGAATCATACTTTAAAGCGGATTTTGTTTTTTTTTTGGAACACAGTAATATAAGAAATAGGAGCAACAGTAGGCCATTCAGCCCCTCAAATTTGTTCTGCCATTCAATAAGATCATGGCTAATCAACTTTAACACTATTTTGCTGCACAATCCTTTAACGCATTTAATGCATAGAAAACTACCAATCTCAGTACTGAACAAACTCAGTTACTGTGCCTTTATAGCCTTTTGGGGCAGAGAATTCCAAAGACTCACCACCGTCTGAGTGAAGGGGAGCAGAGGCATTGGACCTTTATATTAAATTGTAAAATGTTTGGTACTGCATTAAATGCTAACCAACCACATGGTCTAGCTGTTCCCCATGTTTACAGCATACATTTAACATGTGCATACATTCTGAGTAAGGGTCACCAGACCCGAAATGTTAACTGTGATTTCTCTGCACAGGTACTGCCAGACCTGCTGAGCTTTTCTGGCAACTTCTGTTTTTGCTTCTGATTCACAGCATCTGCAGTTCTTTTCAGTTTTATGTGCATACTAATGCTTGCACAAATATGGCAACTGGTGCAATTCACCTCACGCATTTGGGAATACTACAGATGCTATCTTGGAGTTCGAGAGGCAAATGTGGCACCCAACTTCTCATCCATTCATTAACAGATACAAATTAGGAAATTAGAAGGATAACATAACTATACAAAATATAGAAAGCTAGTTCTACTGGACGTATCCACTGCAGTTTGATGTTTACCAATCTAAAACAAGTTAATCACATTTTGCCCGTTATTATATTACACTCCTCAATCATCCCTGTTCTTAACGGTCTCTAATGGCTTCTGTCCCACACAATGGCATAAAAATCCTCATTCATTCATTAATTTTTCCAGACTTATCCCTTTCTAATATTACATGGTCTCTATTCTGTTGACTCCGGCCTTTGCTTTTCCTGCCCTCCTGCTCCATCTTCAGTTGCACAATCTCCAATCACCTAAACTCCAAACTCCAGAATTCTCTTTTACAAAACCTCTACATTGATACCTTAAAATATGCAACTTGGGCAATCCCTTGGTCACCTCTCCTAGCTCTTCTACTACCACTTAGCCTTTAAAAGCACATTGTGACAAGATAATACTGAAAACTTTTATGAAAATGCAGATTACCGTTATGTTCAGAAATAATATCTACAATTTATGCTGAGGGAGGTTTACTTAGAACTTAGATTTAATTTTCAATACAAAGTTATTGGCAAACTTTCTTTTTTTTTCTAAACTAAATTAAATACTAAAAGGAAGGCAAGGTTGCTCTGGAATCAGTTTGAAAATTTAAGACAAATAATGCAAAGTACAAAAAAAAGCAATGTTGTCAGTAAATCACCTCTGACCATGTCATTTTGCAGTTCTGAACATGAAGTGACAGATAAAGGCCTCTCCAACTCACTCATAATTCTTGACACTCTGCAAAAAGTATTGGACGTACCAAAATCTCTGAATATCGCATTTCAGGCGGATAAATAGTATTTGTGTCAAATGATATCAGATCTACTCCTTGGCTCTGAAGCAGATACTCCCAGTATCCGGTTCCCTAAGATATAAAAAACAAGATTAAACATGGCATATCAGAAGTGATCAAATCTCAACGATTTAATGTTTATCTTTTCAGTCACCTTTAAACTGCATGTTCTTTCTTCTTAAAATTATTCCAGTATCCTGTTTGCAGCATTCATTCCTAGCAATTTGCTTCAATGCAGTCATTGTTTTTACCCCTTCAATAGTTAACCACCCTCTGTCAAGAAATGTTTCCTGACATCTATCTTACACTTGTTTTTTCACGAAGTCTGACTCTGCGGCCTTCTAATCTGGTGCCCTTCCCTCAAACGACTATTTGGATTTACTTTTGCAATTCCATTCATAGATTAAATTCTTATGAGATTTCACTTGTCAAGACTGAAGAGCTCAAGGTTATCAAGTGTCCTCCATACACTCCTCCATAATATTATGGATGTGATTCGTTACTCAGCTCAGCACTGATCCCAGGGTCTGGATGGAGTCCCGATCTCTCAATGATGAGAAGCATATGTAGTAATTCAGATACAACTTGTACTTAGAGTTCTGGTCAACTCAGTGTGAGTTTTGGAGAAGTGAACTCAACTGACATTTAAAGTATAACCCAGATTCCTCACAGTCTTCAGAATCTTAATCGACTATCTAGATGCACTTAACAAGCTATATTTGACACAGGGTGTATTTAGCTCCATTTTTTATTTCCAAACACAATAGCTTTTTGCACTTATTGCATTTTATTGGGAATTATCACTCTATGCAGACTCAATGAAGTTCTTTGCAAATTTTTGGCTTCTTCCTTGAAGTTGTACATTCACCTTCTCCAACCATAAATCCCGCTTCCCACAACTTAGATCATTTATACAAACATGAAGATAAAAACAGCAGCCCTGAGAGAAGCCTGTGCTGTAGAATCCAAATTCATAACCTATGTTGAATTTTAAGAGTCTCTCACTTATTTGTAAGTTTTGCAATACCCTGTCATAAAACTTTCTCCTAATCCTAGACATTAGATATATTATATAATATTAGATGTTGTATTGGAGGCAGTTCAGAGGAGGTTCACTAGATTGATTTCAGACTTGAGGGGTTTGTCTTATGAAGAGAGATTCAGCTGTTTAAACTATAATCCCTGGAGTTTAGAAGAATGAGAGGAAATTGAATTGAGGTATATAAGGTGCTAAAGGGGATTGACAAAGTAGAGGTAGAAAGGATGTTTCCTTATGTAGGGAAAGCTAGAATGAGAAGTCATCGTTTAATAGAAGATTGAAAACAAATGGGGAGAAATCACTTCTCTCAAAGGGTCATGAATCTGGAATGCCCTATCCCAAAATGTGGGTGATGCCGGGACACTGAATACATTTAGGGAAGTGGAGGACAGATTTTTAATTAGATTGATGGGTAATGGGAAGCAGCCAGGAAAGTGGAGTTGAGACCAAGATGGAATATCACCAAAATTGGAAGTGTAGTGGACAGTGAAGAAGGTTACCTCAGAGTACAGCGGGATCTTGATCAGGTGAGCCAATAGGCCAAGGAGCGGCAGATAGAGTTTAATATTGATAAATGTGAGGTGCTGCATTTTGGAAAGGCAAATCAGGGCATGACTTATACACTTAATGGTAATGTCCTGGGAAGTGTTGTTGAACAAAGAGAGATTGGAATGCAGCTTCAGAGCTGCTTGAAACTGGAGTCGCAGGTAGGTAGGATAGTTAAGAAGGCGTTTGGTATGCTTGCCTTTATTGGTCAGAGCATGGAGTATCGCAGTTGGGAGGTCATGCTGAGACTGTACAGTGCATTGGTTAGGCCACCTTTGGAATATTGTGTGTATTTCTGGTCTCCCTGCTATAAGAAGGATGTTGTTAAACATAAAAGGGTTCAGAAAAGATTTACAAGAATGTTGCCAGGGTTTGAACTATAGGGACAAGCTGAATAGGCTGGGGCTGTTTTCCTGGAGCACTGGAGACTGAAACCACCTTATCGTGGTTTATAAAAATCAAGAGGGGTATGGATTGGGTAAATAGACAAGATCTTTTCCCCAGGGTCGGGGAGTCCAAAACTAGAGGTTTAAGGTGAGAGGAGAAAGATTTAAAAGGGATCTAAGGAGCAACTTTTTCCACACAGAGGGTGGTGTCTGTATGGAATGAGCTGCCAGAGAAAGTGGTGGAAAAGCTGGTACAATGACAAATTTAAAAGGCATCTGGATGGGTATACGGGTTTACAGGAATATAGCCAACTGCTGGTAAAAGAGACTAGATTTATTTAGGATATCTGGTTGGCACGGATGAGTTGGACTGAATGGTCTGTTTCTGTGCTGTACATCTCTATAAGTGTTTGCGATCAGCCACGATCCTATCAAATAGCGGAGCTGGCTTGAGGGGCTCAATTGCCTTTTCAAATGAACTTCTCAAATATCTATCACTTTGGTGAGAAAAGACCAAGAGGAGATGTATTTCAAGTTTTTAAAATTATAAATGGCTTTGATTTACTGAATGTGGGAAACATGTCTCCTTTCAATTGGGTGGGGCTCAGTGACAATCAAATTAAAATTGTCACTTCTCAGATTGAGAGAGCGAAGGAAAGTCTTTACACAGACGATTAGAGCATTAAAGAATTTATTTCACGCAATGACTGAGGCAAAGGCCATTGCTGAGAGGATGGTCACTATAGATTGTCAAATGTGTCAGGACTAAGTTTAGGATTGTGGGAATATAACTCATTTTTGTCAGTCATTTATGATGCGCTGTTTCTTGACACGTGTCCTAACTTGAGCCTGCCCACAATTAATAAACATATTTCTCGTACAATATTGAAAATAAGCTAAAGTGGCAGGGAGGGAGAGTACAACACTGAGGTCAGCCTCTGCAGTAAAGGCCAGTCTTGTCAACATAAGCGAAAGACGATTTTGTAATTTTAGTACTTACAGCACAAGCTGAAACTATAGGCTGATTTAAATCTACAATGAACCTAATTGCTTCTATATTTGGAACAGAAAAAGAAAATAATATTTGCAGCTTTTGGCAACTCAATTCATCCACATTCCTCAGTAGATAAACCAACTCTCGTCTTCGCCCATGTTGCAACTCAGGGTCACAAAACCTGTGAATGTCTGCTGGGAACTGCTCCATTTTAACGCAGTACATTTTGTAATACAAGTTCTTCCCACCACACTTCCGCTGTTCGACTGTTTGCCATTGTATTTCTTCACTACCATCTGACTCCATTAGCAGTTCCCAATGTGTAAGCTGTCGCTTTTTCTGACGAAGTAGGAAGTGAGCACACAGGGAAAGAGAAACCACCGGCAAGGCAGCGCCTCCCTGAGGCAAGACCAATCATTTTCAGGCGAAATACATGCAAAATGTTTAGCATGTAAGGTTAACTCTGTCACTCACACGCACACCGTCAACCTGAGTTACAAATCTTCTCAAAAATCGCTAATGCAAAATGTTTCTTGTCAAAGTCTAGATTTGCTGAACAACTGAAATGATAAATCGCCAAGCGGCTTCGACTTTTTAAAAAGTTTGCACATACTGTTTTGATTCATAAATTAATTATTTTTATATTACTGAGAATGGGTGATGATGTGAACTATGAAATTTATGACAACAAATGAAGCGCTTTATTTAATTGATAGAAATTCTACTTTACCTGTAGAGATGCCTTAAAAAGTGAGTCTATAAGCAAAGAAGTGAGCTTCAATTCAAATAATTAAAGTGCATTTAGGTTTTGAAATGACTGAGTTGAATGTAAGTAAATTTTAAATACTGTATAAGCATCACTGTGTGTGCACTAACGTTTGGCTTTTGAAATTGTTTATACGGTTTACTGTAAAATAAAATCTGCATTAATGCTCAATAGCTTTGAAAATTCCAGCTTTCCCTGAATATTGTGAAAGTGGTGCAATGGAAGTGCAAAAAAACAAATTATTACATGGGACAAAAATTTTTGACCCACACCGAAGACTCTGGAGATACTCAGGAGGTTGACAGGCAACGTTATAGAATTTTATAAAATAATGAGAGGTAGGATAGAGTTATGGTAGTTGTCTTTTCCCGAGGATGGGGGATTTCAAGATTAGGGGACATATTTTTAAGGTGAGAGGGGACAGTTTTAAAAAAGACATGAGGCAATTTTTTTTACACAGAGTGGTTGGTGTGTGGAATGAACCTCCTGAGGAAGTGGTGGATGTGGGTATAATTACAATATTTAAAAGACATTTGGATAAGTACATGAATAGGAAAGGTTTTGAGGGATATTGGCCCACGACTAGTTTATTTTGGGATTATGTTCAGCATGGGTTGATTGACCAAAGGGTCTATTTCCATGCTATTTAACTCTATGACAGGAACATAAAAATCAAAGGGAAGAAACTAAATACAAAGATTGAAGAGATATAATGACCTGTAAATAGTATCATGAGGAACAGTAATAGAGAAGTGTATGTGCAGGGGACAAAACGTAGTATAGAAAAGTGGAAGCAAAAAAAAAGAAAAATACTTCAGGTGCTGGAAATCTGGAATAAACAGAAAATGGTGAACTACTCAGTGTTATAATTCCTAACTGAGGGTAGCTATTATATATAAAAGGAGCTTCTTTGGCAGTCTGTTGGGGTTGAAATGGGGCTGTTCTTCAATTTGCTCAATACAGGCAGTCTTCTGTTGCAAACATCTTGTTCCTGAGTCCATACTCAAGTTGATTTGTATGTAAGTCAGAATATAATGTATGACAATATAAAGCAGCCATTTGTAAGTACACATGTTCATATGTGGGATATTTAAAATTGCAGCCCTGCATAGGATCATGTTCATAAATATGAGCATTCATAATTTGGACTTTGTAAATCAGGGATCCCCGGTAGCCTAAATGCTCAGTAAAAGGTATTGAGAAAAGTGAGAAGCTGGCTCCAGTCAAACACAATAATCCTTTTTTAGTGTGCTCTTTTCAGCCAGGATTGCAATGTTATCAGTGCTACTAAAATGTTTGCCATGTTTTCATGCTCCACTGCAAAATCCCACAACATCTTTACAGCCTTTGCTGCTTCAGCTAATGGTGGAATTTGAATTCAATTAAAATTTGCAATTAAGGTTCTGATGATGAACACAAAACCATTGCTGATTGTTAGAAAAACCCACCTTGTTCACCTATTTCTTTAAAGGGTTGTAATTGTCATCCTTATGGTCAGGTCTATATGTGGCTCCAGGCGCACAGCAATTAGGGTGGGTAATAAATGCTGGCCTAGCCAGTGAAACTCACATCCTGTGAATGAATTCAAAAAGTGTTCAGGAAATAGACAGGTGAATGGGCTTTTCAGGAATGTCAGTGTCTTTTTCTTCTGTTCATATATTTTGCCCAATTTCTTGATTCCTTCTTAAAGATTCTGAAGATCATTCAGGTGGCTTCATTAGCCTCATACTGTGTGGGTAACGTGTTGACTGTCACAAAGCAAGTGATTTCTTGGACAGCTTTTCAAAGCCATCCATGCTGGCACAGACTACGACAGTAGGACATTCTTTGTTCACTCTCCATTGTTGCACATTTCATCTTTAAACATTAATGAGCAATCTGGTAAGAAATATTGAAACAATCCAGTGATGTATTCTGAAATGATACTGCAAATGGTGGCAATTGTTGTTTCAAACAAGACAATAGGTCCTCTTATTCTCCAATGTTCATAGGGGAAACGGCGTTTGAAGAGAGTGTTCCTCAATTGTAGTTTGAATTACATATTTAGAACTTTTATGGTATTACTGGTTACAAAGGCCTTCTTGAGTATTATAGGGTTACAGAATAAGTAAGAAGAAGGGCTCATGCCCGAAACGTCGATTCTCCTGCTCCTTGGATGCTGCCTGACCTGCTGCGCTTTTCCAGCAACACATTTTCACCTCTGATCTCCAGCATCTGCAGTCCTTACTTTCTCCTTACAGAATATGTGCAATGGTTATGGTTCTACAACTTCCAGTTTCTGGTTACTGCATTGTAAAGCTGAACACTCCTAACTTGGTACACATGCCATAGCAGTAGGTCACTTTATCTTGCTAATGGAATCCTTGTCAGTGCACATTCCACAGTAGTGACATTCTTCATGTTTTAGACAGGGCAACCATCTCATCCTTAAGTTAAATGATCCTTTTGGCGCAACAATATCGATGGGGTCCCCATTTCCTTTGTATTGCAGAGTGATTTTCCCTGACTGTCCGTCACTGTAGCCCTCCTAGATTACAGTGGAATTAGGATGTGTATGTTTGCATGATTATCTTCCCATTCTGTTTACTGTAGTTTAACTGGTTCCAAAATTAAATGATTCCATTATGATAAATACTTTCCAGTATTCCCATCTCTTGTCTGTGGCTTCAACTGAGTAGCACATATTTATTTGACAATTAACTTCAATATCTACACTTTCTACTACAACCCCCATTTCACCTGTGATCATACCAACACCGTTGGGAATCCTCACTCATTGGTCCGTATTCCAGTGGCCAGTCAGTAGGTTGGATTCAATAGCCCCAATGTTTTCGTTCCCTATATTTGCAATATTATGTCCCTGACAATCCCTGCCTATCTACCCACCTTCCTTTAGATATTGTCTGTGTAACTGCTTGCTGGAACCAATGCCAGTAGTAAGTTACACACACACACACAAGTCTGACCTTAACTGCACTTCCACCAATGTCACTTATTGCATCCATTGCTCCCAATGCGGTCTCCTTTACACTGGGGAGACTGGACGCCTTCTCGCAGAGCGCTTCAGGGAACATCTCAGTGACATCCGCACCAATCAATCCCACTGCCCCGTGGCCAAGCATTTCAACTCTCTCTCACACTCTACATGCAGGTTCTGGGCCTCCTCCACTGCCACTCCCTCACCACCTGATGCCTGGAGGAAGAACACCTCATCTTCCGCCTCAAAACTCTTCAGTCCCAGGGCATCAATGTGGACTTCACCAGTTTTGTCATTTCCCCTCCCTCCACCTTACCCCAGTTCCAAGCCTCCAGCTCAGCACCATCCTCATGACCTGTCCCACCTGCCAATCTTTCTTCCCACCTATCCGTTCCACCCTCCTCTCCAACCTATCACCTTTCCTCCTTCCTCCATCCACCTATTGTACTCTTAGCTACCTTCTCCACAGCCTCACCCCCTCCCATTTATCTCTGCATCCCTGAGGCTTCCATCCTCATTCCTGATGAAAGACTCCTGCCCGACACATCAATTTTCCTGCTCCTCGGATGCTGCCTGACCTGCTGTACTTTTCCAGCATCGCTCTAATCTCCAGTATCTGCAGTCCTCGCTTTCGCCAAACAAACAATTGTATTACCTCCAGTACTAGGGAAGCAATTCCAATTCAGAGGTGAACATTCATCTGAATACCCCAGTCTCAAATTATTTACCACCACTATACAACCTTCAGGTCAGTTGTTTGACCCCTGTGGGATTCACTGATCCTGCTTCATTGCTGTCTCTCTTCACCTTCCATTAGTGTTCCAGCAGTCTTGGGATTTGCTTCCTCTCAGAAGTCATGTATCTCAGAATGTCCTCAGTTAGATCATTGGTTACATTCATCTGCTCTCTATAGTGAGGCAGATATTAGATATCATCAAAAGTCCAATTGTTCTTGAAGCCTGGGCAGTGAAGCAGAACCACAAGTTACTCATTGGGCAATGGATATTACTGTAAAAGTAGGTGAAGTTGTCATAGTCACAGAGGACTCCTAGCATTGTTGTTTACCAGTGGTGGTTTAACCTGAGAGTTACTACCATCAGGTGGTGGGAGAGGTTGAGAAGAGAGGACCTTCACAGTAACCTCAGTGGGAATTGAACCCACACTGTTTGCATGACTAACCAGATGTCTAGCCAGCTGGTCTAATTAACCTGTACTGTGCCTGGTTTGTGGTTCACTGATGGTCACAGAATATTCCCTTCTAAATAGTATATCACCTGGGTCAGTTCCTCGACAGATTTTATCCCTTTAGGGATTTGGCCTTGCTGGCCAAGTTCTGTGACCTTGCTTAAACTAGCTTTCAAAATCATGACAAGTGAAAAAACAATGTTCAGGGTAATCAGTTTGTTTAAAGTGAACAAAAGCAGAAATTAGTGGAAAAATTCAGCAGGTCTAGTGGACAGAAATCAGAGTTAACATTTCAGATCCAATGACCCTTTGTTTCTGATTTCAGTTCTTTGGAATTTTCTTGTTTAAAGTGAATGTTGGTTGGCCACACACACAGTAATCATTTCATGTCAGTTGTCTGTGAGTCTCAAGGCTTCCTGTACTCTTGTGCTCCATGGACGCTCACCACATTTGAATTGCATCATCTTTAACTTTGGCATGAGGATTTCAAATTTCAAAATTAATAGAAGTTCCTCCTCAATAGTGGCAATGTGTGGTAGCTTTAAAGTCACACTGTCACTTTTACTTAGTAAACAGAATCTTTAAATCTAGATAATTTCCTCAGCTCAGTACTTTAATTACTAGATATTAGTTAAATTATCAAATATCTCCAAATTTCTTAGCTTTTATTTGGAGTTGAGTTTTAATCTTCAAATCCTTAAACTTTGCAGCACACTTGTAATCCAAAAATCCATCCAATCAAATGGAGAATTCATTTTAATTACTCCCAACGTTAAAAAGAAAGTCACACACAGACAGAAAAGAATACCACACACTCTTAATGAAAGGAAAACAGATAAATCAATTATGACATACTGAGCAGAAAACTGCATTAAAACAGCATACAAAACATATCACAAGGGTGATATGTAAAAATGGTTGCAAAACATACCAAAGAGTACTGGGCTAATGGTAAGATTCTTGGTAGTGTAGATGAGCAGAGAGATCTCAGTGTCCATGTACATAGATCCCTGGAAGTTGCCACCCAGATTGAAGGGTTGTTAAGAAGGCATATGGTGTGTTAGCTTTTATTGGTAAAGGGATTGAGTTTCGGAGCCATGAGGTCATGCTGCAACTGTACAAAACTCTGGTACGGCTGCACTTGGAGTATTGCACATAGTTCTGATCATCACATTATAAGAAGGATGTGGAAGTTTTGGAAAAGGTTCAGAGGAGATTTACCAGGATATTGCCTGGTATGGAGGGAAGGTCAATGAGGAAATATTGAGCGACTTGAGGCTATTTTCATTAGAGAGAAGAAGTTTGAGAGGTGACTTAATTGAGACATATAAGATAAACAGAGGGTTAGATAGGGTGGACAGGGAGACCCTTTTTCCTCAGATGGTGATAGCTAGCATGATGGGATATAGCTTTAAATTGAGGGGTGATAGATATAGGACAGATGTCAGAGGTAGTTTCTTTACTCAGAGAGTAGTAGGAGCATAGAACACATTGTCTGCAACAGTAATAGACTAACCAATCTGAAGGGCATTTAAATGGCCATTGGATAAACATATGGATGAAAATGGAATAGTGTAGGTTAGATGGGCTTCAGGTTAGTTCCACAGGTTGGCGCAACATCGAGGGCCAAAGGGCTTGTACTGCGCTGTAATGTTCTATGTTCTATGGGCTAAAACACTTTGAAGTGACTGTGGCCTATAACCCACAAAACAACAGGGACAGCTTGTTGGGCCTGGCTCTTTCACTCTGTCTCTCTAAAACAGAATAAAGGAATTGTTTCAACTCAATGTTACTGATTCAGCAGCATCCTTTCAGAATTGACTTATTTTAAAGTTGCCAATGACTCTGTCACACAATAAGTGCTTTACTCTAGTCTTGTACTCTGACTGCAAACCCTGGTATGTGGTTTTAATATTCTGTCTCTCTCCACATCTTCACAAGCCCTCTTTATCAACCATCGCTCACCAATCTACCTCTTCATTCCTTTCCCTTGATATGTCACACAATTTGCCTTCAGGAGCTCCACTTTCCCAGCTCACTGAACTGTATCGTCTGCTCCTCGTTTATTGCTTCCTTTCTGTAATAGATTCTCCAGTTCCTGAATGCAAAATGAGACCAAACATTGGTATAGACAGACATACATTGGTATAGACAGTTTTCTTTCTTCTGTCTTATTCACAGCCTTCTAGACTAATGTCAGAATTACCAAGGTAGTTTCTCACACCCTTTTCCTGACTCCTATTCAAGTTTGTTTTTACAACCCACCAAAACTTCTGTTTCTCTGGTAGTTCCCTGAGATTCTAACTCTTTTCCTTCATTTTATCTATTAATTTTGGTCTCTTATTCTTCTGAAGTTTAGTTGCTGACCCCTGTGTTCCCCTACGAAAGGTGTTCCTTTTTGACATTTCTCTAATTTCGTCCCACAACCACCATCCCATGTGGCTTTCTCCTATTCCCAAAGTGAGTTTTCACCTGCCCAGCTCCTGTCGCAGAAAGAGCTGTTGATCTGTGTATGGGTAAACTCCAAATGAGATCTAAAGAAGAGTGGGACCAGCTGAGTTTCTCCAGCACATCCTGTTCTTACTTTGGTATAAGTCAGAATTCATGCGACACCAGGTTGTAGTCTAACAGGTTTATTTAAAATCACAAGCTTTCGGAGCACTGCTTTCGAAGACTTCACCTGATGAAAAAGCCGTGCTCCAAAAGCTTGCGATTTCAAATTAACCTGTTGGACTATAATCTGGTGTCATGTAACTTCTGACTTTGTCCACTCCAGTCCAAAACCAGCACCTCCTCATCATTATTTTGGTATAACAGTGCTGTTGTGTGCACAATATTTTATGACTAGATTTGTACGAGTAAATTGTAGACCGTTAAGAGTCTAACATCTGCTGTGATGACATAATTGGAATCCATAATTTAGGTCAGATGGTCTCATCACATGGAGAAAGTTGAACTGATTAGAGAGAGCCAATATTAGATTCCTAAAGGGTAGGTCATGTTCAATAAACCACACTGAAGCTTTTGAGCAGGTAACCGAAATAGCGGATAATGGTCTATCAATAGTTGTAATTTAGGAGAACTTCCAGAAAGCGTTCGATAAGATGAAATATAAGAGTATGTTTGTGAAAATTTAAGATCAATAATTGAAGGGAAATCATTCCAAGATTAGTTAGCTCATGGAAATTAGGCAGTAGGGATAATAATCATGCAGCTGCATCAGAACAAATGATGTCTACAAGGATCTCTGCTGCACCTTTAAATATTCACTATAATATTCATGTTTTCTACAGCACAATAGAAAGTCATGTATCAAAGTTTTTCAATAATCTGAAGGTCAGTGGAGCCTCCATCATCAATATCGATAGCTCCAGGCTACAACATAAAAGTGCACATTGCCCCAATGACCTGTCAGCTTTGAGTAGAGTTCCAGCTGGCTTAGTTTGCTAAATGGATGGTGTGGATCAATTTTGTGCCAAAAAACATGGGCTCAATGCTATTGCAGTTGGGATGGATTCAGGACCTACTCTTTACGCATGGCTGAGTTCATGGCACTGTGGGTTGGACTTGCCTTTGGGCAGAGGGATGCAGAGCAGAAGAGGTTGGTGTACATAGTGCAAATTACAAAGTTATAAATGTGCATTGATAAATCAAATTTGTTGGCAAAACTATCTCAGATTGATTTCAATTAAGGTGAAATCATCCATTTTAGTCAAAAAAGGATATATATTAAAGTAGTTCTTAAATAATGAAAATCTAGGAACAGTGAAATACAAAGAGCTTTAGGATTTAGATATACACAGATGAGATCTATAGGAATGTTATCAGGACATGGATATTGCAGTTTTGGGGAAGGTTTGTACAGGCTTGGATGGTTTCCCTTAGAACAGAGAAGGCTGAGGGGTAATTGAATTGAGATGAAGTGCCTGAATAGAGTGGACCGTGAAGATTTGTTTCCCTTAGCACAGAGGTCAATTCCCAGGGACACTTGTTAGGATAGATAGGTATTGTAGGAACAAGGGTATTTGTTAGGAGAATTAGAGGAGGCATGAGCATAAATGCTTTTCCCCATAGGGTGGTCAGTGTCTGAAATTCACTTCCTAGTTTGGTGGTTCATGTGGAAACCATCATCCCGTTTAAGAGGAACCTGAACCTTTACTTGAAGTGGTGAACTTGCAAGGTTGTGAACCAGGTGCAGGAAAGGGGGATTAGAATAGATGCTATGATGGGCTGAATGACCTCTTTCTGCGATATACCTTTTCAATGGTTCTAAACTGTACGAGTGATGTCCTACCATTCACTCAGGGAGTCACGGTTACTACGGCAACATACATTTTTACATGCACGTTGTAATCAAGAGCTCTTTAACTCCCAAACACTGGCATGTAGTGGAAAGATTAATAGGTTTTTACTTAACCTGTTTGACCACATTGTGAAAACACCTTCTTCGGCTATTAAGTTTTGGGGTGGGACTCGACCACAGAGCTGTTGGCCCAGAGGCAAAGACACTGATCATTCCATCACAGGTCAAGGACAAAAACATTAATGGAAATATTAACCTTTATAATTCAAGACTAAAATATAGTCTGTATTGATACTGAGCTCTAAATAGACCAGATCACTGTACACTTCTAACACAGAATTTAGGAAAGTTATAGTTACCTTGAAAGAAGTGCAGTGCAGATTTACTAGAATGTTAGCAGGGAAAATTATGAGAGATTATAGACATGTGCTCCCTAAAGTACAAAGTTTGAAGGCTGATTTAGTTGAGATTTTTAGAATTTTGAAAGGAATTGATAGGGTAGATAGAAACTTCTACTGTTGATTATGGAATCGAGGACAAAGAAGAAAGAAGGATTTGCAATTAATTCACACTTTTCACTGACCACTTGATCTCTCAAAACAGCTAACAGTCAATGAAGTTCCAACTCTATTTTAATTTAATCCCTACCCTTCCCTTCACTGTTTGATCATGCAGCAATGCCCTTTGATGTGAAGGGCATTGCTTGTCACTGGCCACTTGGGTGTTTCCTTTCTTCCTGGTGGTGGAAATTGAATAAAGATTTGTACACCTTGTGTCTTTCACTGTGTTTCATACCTGTACACACACAACATGGGTGCAGGGGAAAATATAAGCACTACCGCAGTTAGGCAGTAATGTAGGATAAAAATAAGAAAAAAAAAACAGCCAATGAAGTGTAGTCACTGTTGCAGTGTTGAAAAGGGAGCAGCCAATTTACAAATGCCCATAAATACCAAACTGATGCTGACCCAGTAATTACCTTTCATGACATACTGCTGAACTTTAACCAGAATAAAAGTATTTGGGCCTTCCTGATGAAGGGCTTATGCCTGAAACGTTGATCCTCCTGCTCCTTGGATGCTGCCTGACCTGCTGTGCTTTTCCAGCACCACACTCTTGACTCTGATCTCCAGCATCTGCAGTCCTTACTTACTACCAGAATAAAAGTAGTGTTGCATTATCCTGTGCCTGAAAAGTTTGCATTATACTTTTACTTCAAGGTCTTTCTGCTTATTTTTGCAACTTATGGAGAAATTTCAAGGTGACCTATCTTCCTGTAGGTTTATCCAATGCCTGCTGCCTGAATAAAGGGGCTGACATTTTTGATTGACAAGGGATTCAAGAGTCTTGGGACATAGTCAACAAAGTGCAGTTGAGGCCACAATCAAATTAGCTAAGATCTTATCAAATGGCAGAGCGGCCTCGGGGGGCTGAATGGTCTGCTCCTGCTCATAATTCTTAGGTTTGTGTCCTTTTAAGAGGTAACATTGCAGGTAACCTCCCATCTGAAGAGTGCTCCCATCTGAATCACAGCTGATATTAAGTACAGGGATATAATCTTAAAATCAGAGTCACACAATTCTGTAGAGAAGTACAGGAAATACAAATTTGCATGACTGATGTTAAAAGTATGAATCATTCTCCTGCAAAAAATAGTGGATGCTAGCTGAAATGTTACTTTTAGAAATAATAATTATAATAAAAAATTATAATTTGAAATAAATTGATTTTGGTTGCCAGCTGTATAAGGGGATATGGACCTAAAATGGGTTAATAGATTTGGAATAAAGATTAATCATAATCTCAATGAATATTAGAAAAGCCTCAAGGAACAATATCGCCTCCATCTGGTCTAATGTTCCAATGCAGGTCAGAATTGCGAGCGATATAACCACATCACTTAACAGCAGTCTAACTAATCATTACTTCTGGGAACCTATTGGACTCTAGTAGGAGCGATTTCTGAATTAGGCGTGGCCTTTATGATATGAGTTTAATGAACTGCCATTGGACTGTTTATTACTGATTGCCAAGGGAGTGCAGAATTTTATATCGCCACATGGAGCCTGTTATTCAGGTTGCAAATTTTTAAGGATTTACTCATTTGTCACTTTTCTATGTCAATGGAAAGTTTTCTAAAATATATATTTAGGACTGTAATTCTGTCTGCATGCATTGTTTTCCATATAAAAATATATATTTTGTTTACATCTGATGGAGATATTATAAAACTCTCCACATTTTGTGGAAGGAGATGCAGCTGTTTAATTTTGATTGAATCTACTTAATAAACCCCAGCTAGTCTGTAAACTTGTAAAAAAGGATACATAAGAATCCTGTTATCATTTCATCGTAATTTTATCATTAACTTTATTTTCAAACTGTTTCAAAAGTGCAAATAATGCCATTAATTGTATAACATTAATCCACAAGCACCTTAATAATTAAAAGTCTTGTATTCAGCACCCATTTATAGTATTACAACTCCTAAGGGATTCAAACTAACAAGGCAAAAAAAAAGCACTTACTATTTTTGGCCTAGATGACATAGATATGAATAGAAAGAAAATATTGACTCATGGGATTTAAAGGAAATTATTCTGAGAATTTGATCAATGATATTTGGTGGATTGTGAATTTAGATTACATTACATTACAGCCCAACAAGTCCACACCGACCCACCGAAGCGCAACCCACCCATACATTTACCCCTTACCTAATGCTACGGGCAACTTAGCATGGCCAATTCACCTGACCTGCACATCTTTGGACAGTGGGAGGAAACCGGAGCACCTGGAGGAAACCCACGCAGACACGGGGAGAACATGCAAACTCCACACAGTCAGTCGCCTGAGGCAGGAATTGAACCCCAGTCTCAGGCGCTGTGAGGCAGCAGTGCTAACCACTGTGCCACCGTGCTGCCCTGTGCCATCGTCTGGCTTTGTAAAATGATTAAACAATTTAATTGAATTCCTGCTCCTCGGATGCTGTCTGACCTGCTGTGCTTTTCCAGCACCACTCTAATCTTGACTCATAATAAATGCTGTTTGTTGATTAGCAGCTTTTCCTGGACAGTGAAAGATTTTGCTTTGTCAAATTTGACTAGGTTGCTAATGGGTTCAAATGTGATCAGCGGTTTATTGAGTCATACAAAAATCCATCTGGCTTCAAACAAGTTGCATATTGAGCAAGTGGCATGTCCTTTGTGCACAAAGATGTCAGGCTGGTGATGAGGAACACGTAATTCAATGTAAATGCAACTATGGAAACTTAGATCTTCGAGAAACCTGTGAAATGGGCAAAACATAGTGCAGTGTGGTCTTGTTTCACTCTGTTAATGCAGAATGAGAAATTTACTTCCTCCTGGTACAGAAAACTATGGACATCTACCTAATATTATGGTTCATAGCAAACTGTAAACTGCTACTGATGTCACCTACTAAAGCCAGGAGAGACCCTATGATAAATGTTGAAAATCAATCACTTTAACAATCATATGCCAGTGCCCTTTTTAGGGCTGAAATGTGGCTGCAGCCCTGTATTAGTCTCTAGTAGTAAAACATGAATATCTCATACTTCAGTCCTTGGTAAAATTGTGGATTGAGAAGTACTTCCTGCAGACTGCTGTGAATATGACCTCCTATACAGTGGCTTGTAAATTAATATTAATCAATAGACTACCAGAGGAAATGATGCCCTATATCAATTTGAAGGGCTGCTTCTCTGAAAATCATTTGACTCCATTTCTAGCTAATTAAAATGACTAAGTTACTAATTTAGAGAAGGGTATTTCAGAGATTTAAAAGGTCTGCTCATTTACCTTAAACCAAGAAATAAAACAACATTTAATGTCTCAGACATCCAGCTTTTTCAGTTTCATGTGAGTTATATTTTCAGTGGTTTCTAAAGGAATGTACACTATAATAGATTATCATGAAGTGTCTTCCTTTTATGTTTTCTTCTTACATGTGCTTATTTAAATTCCCCTTTAGTTTAAGTTATTAGAAATTGACTTTTAAGAGAAGCAGCCTCAATCAGCAAATTAGCAGTTCCGCAATTCAAGCTTTTTATGCTGCTCAATCCAAGACTTTTAAAGTTTAATCATCCACATAGATACTAATCTCACTAAAGGCAGTTTAATACCACGATCTTTAATATAAGATTGAGATGTCTATAATTTCAGTTCCAAATTTCTACTCTTTTTAATTAACATTTATAGGAAGTCTAATGTAGGTTTGTAAACCATGTAATCAAGATTTTTCTCAATTCTTAAACTTTCTTCTAGTAATTACAAAGATTACCATATGTGTCACAGTTAATTTTTGCAGGGTAAAGGATTTCACAAATTCCAAGAAATTTTGCTGCAGGGAGGCAACAGCAGATGCTGAAACAAATAACAGCCTAAATATTTTGTTGATAGTTTGATGTTGTCTCAGTCAGAAAGACCCGATTTGGGATTAATTTTCAACAGGACATGTTATTTATTACATGTGTTGAGTAGAACAATTTACCTTAAAATGTTTAGATAAAATCTAATCCTCACTTTTTTCTTGATGAGTAAATATTCTTTCACAAGATTACAAAATCACATAATGAAAATAAATGTATCTGTGTCCTTGCAGTTACATGGAACTTCTTGATGGATCTAAGTAGATGTAAATCTCATGACCTTGCTGAGTTGTTAATCTTTATTGACTCTCACATATAAAAACCATAAAACATAAGTGGGGAGATGTAAACTGTGCAATTCAAATATAGTTTACTGGCACTATAAAAATGAATCAAGAAACATTTTTGTTAAAAAGATTACATATAAACTTTGGAGATGAAAGATGATCTAACCATTTATAACTGGCTTCTCATAATAAATCGTTCACTTTTGTTGAGACATTCCTCTGTTAGTGCAGGTACTGAGGCAAACCTACTAAAATGCCAACTCAGCAACTAACATAATTTTAAATAGATTTGCATTTTTTTCCGGATGCTTGTTATATCTTCATAATTTTATCAGGAATACAAAAGCTGTTTGGAATTTTACTAATTCTTCATTTATCTGTTTAATATGGCTTCATGGATCTTTGAGAATCTAATTTTTACACTAGTTCTTATTGTGGCAACAAATTTTGTTCCTGGATATACAGGTATGTTTGTGGTGTGTTAATTATTTTCAGTGTCCAGTTTCAAAACTCATCTTAACAATGTGAATTAATCTATCCATCAGTGAATATTCATTTGGCACTTATCCTGTTTTCAATCAATGCAAACAGGTAGCATTGATATGGTCAGTGTTAAACTTGATAGAAGTTATGAATGTAGCTTAGTCATATCATGCTGAATAAAATCTGTTGCAGTGGATTGTTTCTGCTACTGCTTTGAATATGTATTAAAAGTGTGCCATGTTTATTTAGCTTGTAAAAGTCAGCCAAGTCTGATTTACAAAAACCTACAATTCATAAATATAGGAATAAATAAATTCAGTAACTCAACAACATAGCAAAAGCTTGATTAATAGATTTTTTGAAAATGTGATTTGCACCACTCCCCTCCCCAGAACTGTTGATTAAAGTTGTGTATAGTAAAGTCAAGGTATAATGATATTGTTGGTTACCTATATGTTACATATATTATGGCTTGGTAAGTATTAAAGCTACATGGCAAGAACAGCATGATTTCAGATCAGATTATTAATCGCTATATAACATCTCTGCCTCACAGATTAATAACACAGAACTTACTTGTGCCTGACAGCATTGGTACTTTTATGATACCAACAAAATCGTTATTAGATATTATTATATATGTCATGATTATAACAAATCCATGCCTTTACAATGACTAGAATAACTCACTTTTAAGAAGATCTGAAAAATTCAAGGATGAAAAGGCTGATTTACTCCTAGCTCATTATTCCTACACTCTAACTTAGTCAGTGTAAGGGCAGCTATATTTTGAATGCCCGAATACTTTTGTTTCCTCTTACTGGGTAGATGATACAAAACATTTATTGGGTTGTTCATAAACAATTTTTCTCCATTAGCTATCAGTTTGAGAATGGCTTTGTTGCTCCTATATTAAACAGTCAAATAAATGAATCACCAAACTAAGTTGCCTGATGCATTTCATCAATAAGAACATAGCAACAAGAAAAGCTCATTCAGCCCTTCTAGCTTGTTCCGTTAATCAATAAGATCACAGCTGATCTGTAGTCTAACTCTACATACCTGTCTTTGGCCCATATCCCTTAATACCACTGCTTAACAAAAATTTATCTCAGATTTAAAATTAACCATTGCTCCAGTATCCACTGTCATTTGTGGAAAAGAGTTGCACACCTCTCTCACCCTTTGTATGTAGAAATGCTTCCAAACATCTGGCCCTAATTCTCAAATTATGTCCCCTAGTTTTAGAATCCTCACCCACTGGAAATAGTTTACCTTTATCTGCTCAGTCTTTGCCTGTTAATATCTTAAACATTTAAATCTGTAAACTTTTAAATTCTAGAGAAAATAGGCTAATTTATAAAACTATTCTCATAATTTAACGCCTGAAGACCATGTATCATTCTTGTAAATCCACATTATGTCCTCCAAGACCAATATCCTTCCTAAGGTGTGGTGCCCAGATCTGCTCATAGTACTCCAAGTGAGTTCTAATCAGCATTTTGTATAATTGCAGTATAACTTCTGCACCTTATATTCCAGTTCTCTAGATCTAAAGACCAGCTTACGAAAAAAAAACCCAAAAGAACTGCAGGTGCTGTAAATCAGAAACAAAAACTGAAATTGCTGGAAAAGCTCATTGAGTCTGGCAGCACCTGTGGAGAGAAATGAGAGTTAATGTTTCAGGTTGAGTGACTTTTCCTCAGAGCTGTTCATTTGACCTGAAACATTAACTTTGGTTCCTCTGCACAGGTGTTGCCAAACCCGCTGAGCTTTTCCAGCAATTTCGGTTTTTGTTTCTTGATTACTTCATGGACCTGATCTTAGTGACTCGAATGAGGTCAGCCAGATGGACTTCATAGAATATGAGTTCCCTGAATTGGGCTTTTAATCTGATGCAGTCAGGGTTCCTGGCTGATAGATTATAAACATGAGTGTCAAGGGTTCTGTTTACTTTAGCCAGATCAGTGTCATGTACTATGCATGTGTAAATAAAGGGTGATTTGGTGCTGGGATAACAGCCTTCATGGAGTTTTTTCAGTCCATGATATTTCATAGATGTATGCATCTGACCCTCAAGTCTCTTTCAATATCCATTGTATTAAACTTCATGCCATCTAGAAAATACTCGGATTTATCCTTTTTCAGTCCAAAGTTGATAACTTCACACTTGCTTACATTGAAAACCATCTGCCACGGTTTTGCTCATTCATCTAATCTATCAACATCCCTTTGTAATTTTAGGCAATCATCTACACAGTCTACAATGCTGCCTAACTTTGTGTCATCAGCAAATTTAAAAACATGACTTTCCATGTCATTATCCAAGTCATTAATAAATAATTTGAATAATTGAGGCGTGAGCACAGGTCCTTACTGACATGATACTTGTATGAAATAAATTGGCATACAATAAATTTGTGAAACTTAAGTCTTCAGTCTTTACCTTTAAAAAAACAATTAGAGTGAAACCAGGAGTGAAATCAGTAAATACAGTTTCACTCAATTGCTAATAGAATTCTAGAATTCCTTCTCCTCCTAATACTAGGGGACATGTATCTAATACTAGGGGACATGTATCTAATACTAGGGGGTATGCTATTAAGGTGAGAGGGAAGAAGTTCCAAGGAGTTGTGAAGAGGTTAATTTTTACACAGAGAATGGTAGGAGTCTGGAATGTGCTGCCAGGGGTGATAGTGGAGGCAGATAGGACAGAGGTGTTTAAGAGACTTTTAGAGAAGCACTCATATATATGTAAGGAACTGGGGGATACGGACCAAGGGCAGGAAGAAGAGATTAGTTCAATTTGGCATCATATTCAGCACAACTTCATGGGCAGGAGTGCCTGTACAGTTCTATGTTCTATGTTCTAAAAAGGCTGTGAATGCAATAATCAATTGAAACATTAAGAATGAGATTGACGATGTTTTATGAGGCAAGAGTATTGAGAATTATGGACAAAATTGGATAAATAGAATTGTGATGTGGATACATAATCGAAGTGAATGATGAAACAGACTTGAGGAGTTCAGTGGTCTATACATGTTCTGATTTTCCTAAAGACAGAAACTGACTGATTTTGAGAAAATAATTTGTGGACAAGTTCAAAACATTTGGCAGTCACATATTTATTGACATTTCACATTAGAGTTTTAATTTAGTTTCCTTTCTCCTTTTAATTTATCAACTTTGAAATAACTGCTCCCCATTGCTTATCATTTTTGGGTAAGATAATTGAAAAGCAATTCAAGTAATCCCTTTTGATGTATGAAGCCGACTATATGTCTTGTTCACCTAGTGTCTGTGTGCCACTGGGGAAAAGATGTATGTATTTTATAAATAGAACCAGGAATTCTTCCATGTCTCAAATCAGGGAAAGCGAGCAGGAAATTAAACTTCAATTGGTAGACTTTATAGATACAGCATTCAGTAATTCAATAGATTGTGCTTCAGAACTTGCCATGCACCTAGCCAAGCTGTTCCAGTATAACTACAATACAAGCATCTATCCAACATTGTCGAAAAAAGCCCTTGTTGTCCTGTTAAAAAGCTGACAAATCCAATCCAGGCCAATTACTGATCCATCAGTCTCATCTCCTTTCAACCATCAGCAAAATTCTGGAGCTTATTGTTGAGTTAATAGAAAGGGTCAATGAGTGTAATGCTATTGATAGGGTGTATATGGACGTTCAAAAGGCATTTAATACAGTGCAAATAGCAGACTTGCGAAAACAATATATAGCCCATGGAATAAAAGGGACAGTAGTAACATGGATATATGATTGGTTGAGTGATAGGAAAGAGAAAGTAATGGTCAATTAATGTTTTTCAGGCTAGAGGAAGTTATGCCATGCAGTTCCCAAGGGTCGATATTCAGATTGTTGCTTTTCCTAATATATGTTAATGATGTAGTTTTTGGTGCACATGAGGCAGTTTCAAAGTTGCGGTGATATGAAATAGTGGAGTAGACAGATGGATGGTCGATTAAATTCAATGCAGAGATGTGTGAAGTGATGCATTTTGATAGGAAGGACTTGGACTGAATATAAAATAAGTGGTACAGTTCTTAAAGATATATAAATGTGTGCAGCATTGAAAGTGGCAGGATAGGTAAAGACAGCCATTAATAAAGCTCACAGTATCAGGGTCTTTATTAATTGGGGAATAAAATAGAAGAGCAAAGAGGGTATGCTGAACTAATACATGATACTTGTTAGACCTCAGCTGGAATATTGTGTACTATTCTGGGCACCATACTATAGGAAGGATATAAATACATTGGCAGAGTGCAGGAGACATTTACCAGAATGGTTCCAGGGTTGAGGTAATTCAGTAGTGAGGACAGAGTAGAAAGGTTGAAACTTCTTGGAAAGTTAAAAGCTAAGGGAAAATTTGTTAGAAGTTTTAAAAATCAAGAGAGATTGGGATAGAGCAAATTGGGAGAAACTGTTCCCATTCTTTAAAGGATCAAGAACAAGAGAGCACAAGTGATTAGCAAAAGGTTTAAAAAAGGGGAAAAAAAGCCTTTTCACACAATGGGTGATTTGGGCCTGGAATAGAAAGATAGTGGAGGCAAACTTAATCAGGGCATTCAATAGAACCAATGTGCAAGGGAATGGGAAAAGGGCTTGAGAGACTGATGCCTAGTCTAAAAGGTAATATTGTCATATTCTGACCGGGCCTTAGAGAGAGACAACTGGTGGTGGTTTAACCTGAGGGCACCACACCTCAGAGGAGGGGAGAGTTTGAGAAGGATAGTCATTCATGGCAGCTTCATCTGGTGTGGAAATTGAACCCATGATGTTGGCATTAATCTGCACCACAAACCAACTGTCCTGCTAACTGAACCCCCTTGTTTTTGGATATGAATTTAATAAAGAAGTTACAGATCAGATCTATCAAAAGTATAGCACCAAATTATCCCAGATTTGTAGATACTTTGAAAATCACAGTACTTTTATTACATTTCTTGTTTATCTGGAGTGCCCACAGCCATTGAATTCCAAATAAATTAAATTATCAAATTTATTTATAAAAACAATTTATGATTAGATTTTCATTGCAAACTGCAGCATCTCCATTTTGGACAGTCTGCCTTTTTGGCAGAATCCCTGCGTGGGAAAAAGAATGGGAAAGAGGGTATCATAGAGTCCCTACAGTGTGGAAGCAGGTCACACAGTCCATCAAGTCCATACCGATCCTCTGAAGAATATTCCACCCATAACCACTCTCCTGCCTATCCCTGTAACCCTAAATTTCCCATGGCTAACTCACATACCCTACATATTGCTGTACACTATGGGCAATTTGCCATGGCCAATTCCCCTGACCTGCACATCTTCCGACTGTGGGAGGAAACCGAAGCACCCGGAGGAAACCCACACAGACACAGGGAGACTCCACACAGACAGTCACCTGAGGCTGGAATAAAAGTCAGATCCCTGGTGCTAACCACTGAGCCACCATGCCTGTCCACCCACCCCCTCTCCCACCCCCACTGAGCCACAATACCACATACAACTTGAAAGGGTTCAGAAAAGACTTACAAGGATGTTGCCAGGGTTGGAGGATTTGAGCTATAGCGAGAGGCTGAACAGGCTGGGGCTGTTTCCCTGGAGCGTCAGAGACTTAAGGGTGACCTTATAGAGGTTTACAAAATTATGAGGGGCATGGATAGGATAAATAGACAAAGTCATTTCCCTAGGGTCGGAGAGTCCAGAACTAGAGGGCATAGGTTTAGGGTGAGAAGGGAAAGATATAAAAGAGATCTAAGGGGCAACTTAGAGGGTGGTATGTGTATGGAATGAGCTGCCAGAGAATGTGGTGGAGGCTGGTACAATTGCAACATTTAAGAGGCATTTGGATGGGTATATGAATAGGAAGGGTTTGGAGAGATATTGGCCGGGTGCTGGCAGCTGGGACTAGATTGGGTTGGGATATCTGATCAGCATGGACAGGTTGGACTGAAGGGTCTGTTTCCATGCTACATCTCTATGACTCTATGACTTCATACTCCGCATTCCCCTCCCACTGAGCCCCTGTGCCGCATCCCCCACTGAGCCACCATGTCACATCCCCCACTGAATCCCCGTGCCACATCCCCCACTGAATCCCCGTGCTGCATCCCCCATTGAGCCATCATGCCACATCGCCCACTGAGCCCCAGTGCCACATCCCCCACTGAGCCCCCATGCCACATTCCCCACTGAGCCCCCGTGCCACTTCCCACACTGAGCCCCAGTGCCACATCCCCCACTGAGCCCCCGTGCCACATCCCCCACTGAGCCCCCGTGCCACATCCCACACTGAGCCCCCGCGCCACATCCCACACTGAGCCCCCATGCCACATCCCCCACTGAATCCCCGTGCCCCATCTCCCACTGAGCCCCCGTGCCACATCCCACACTGAGCCCCCGTGCCACATCCCCCACTGAGCCCCCGTGCCACATCCCCCACTGAGCCCCCGTGCCACATCCCACACTGAACCCCCGTGCCACATCCCACACTGAGCCCCCGTGCCACATCCCACACTGAGCCACCGTGCCCCATCTCCCACTGAGCCCCCGTGCCCCATCCCCCACTGAGCCCCCGTGCCCCATCCCCCACTGAGCCCCCTTTGCCCCATCCCCCACTGAGCCCCCATGCCCCATCCCCCACCGAACCACCATTCCCCATCCTCCACCGCCCTGTGCTCCCCCACTGAGCCCCCGTGCCACATTCCCCACTGAGCCCCCGTGCCACATCCCCCACTGAGCCACCGCGCCGTGCTCTCCCCCATCCCCCGTCCCTCCGCACTGAGCCACCGTGCCACCCTTACATCCATAGCAAGAAAAGCTGAACAGACTGGATTGGGAACTGTTCAATGCAGCTGAAATCAGCAAGGCATCTTGGAGAATTATGATCCCTATTGGTATGGGAAATCAATTCTTTAGAAGACTAGTAGTTTGGACATATTTCATGGCATTGAAACCCTGCAAGATCTATCTATTTTTCCCTCAACTCTTGATGTAGAAAGTCATCACAATGTTCTACACAGGTACCTTTTTGGGTGTATTGGGTGTCTCCTTATGAGGGTGGTAAAAGATAGGCTTTACTTAGAGAATGTTTTCTTTCTGATATCCTACTGCTATTAAAAAAAACTGGGGAGATACTTTTCCTTTTCAAGATTGGCTACTTATCAAATTATCAAATTAACAGTTCTGTAGCAACAGTTCTGCAACCTTTCATAGTAATGTGTTTCCACATAATACAAATCTCATTCTGGAATTATTGTGCTAACCCCCTGTAACAGTTGAAAAACCTTTTCATGACACAATTATAGAACTTATTGTGAGGTTATCGTGCTTATTATTTCCTAGGTTAAATTTTTTATTGTTGCGTGCATGTAAAATAATGCCTGTCTTCTTTATCCAGTTGTAGATGTCGCTATTAATGGTATCACAACTGACTACATTATCATCAGGAATATCTCAGATTTTGTTTCATTAACATGCGCAGCAGTCAACAACACCCATGATGAAGAGTTAGTCTGGTTTCGTGGAGACAGAGAAATTAACTTGAAGTCTAAGAATCGGATCAATGTTAGTACTGTCTGCATTGATCCAATTACAGAAAATGACGATGAAGCTAAGTTCAGCTGCCATTTAAATAAAAACCATAAAATTAATACAACTGTGCGCCTGGACATCAAATGTGAGTAACCTACCAATCTTAAGACGGAAGAACAAAATTACTGTTGGGGGAGGGATAATGCCAATGAAGAAATTAAGAAGATTTCCAGTTTCCAGCCTGTAACAGTACTAATTAGACTCCCATAATTGAACTGAAAAATGTGTTGGTCCTCCTGTAGTACATTTACTATAAACCGACCGACTCCCACAGCTACCTAGATTACACCTCCTCCCACCCTGCCCCCTGTAAAAATGTCATCCCATATTCCCAATTCCTTTGCCTCCGCCGCATCTGCTCCGAGGAGGACCAATTCCAATACCGAACAACCCAGATGGCTTCCTTCTTCAAAGACCACAATTTCCCCTCAGACGTGGTTGACGATACTCTCCACCACATCTCCTCCACTCCCCCCTCCTCCGCCCTTGAACCCCACCCCTCCAATCGCCACCAGGACAGAACCCCACTGGTCCTCACCTACCACCCCACCAACCTCCAGATACATTGTATCATCCTTTGTCATTTCCACCACCTCCAAACAGACCCACCACCAAAGATATATTTCCCTCCCCTCCCCTATCAGCGTTCCAGAAAGACCACTCCCTCCGCGACTCTCTCGTCAGGTCCACACCCCCCACCAACCCAACCTCCTCTCCTGGCACCTTCCCCTGCAACCGCAAGAAATGCAAAACTTGCGTCCACACCTCCCCCCTCACTTCCCTCCAAAGCGCCAAGGGATCCTTCCATGTCCGTCACAAATTCACCTGCACCTCCACACACATCATTTACTGCATCCACTGCACCCGATGTGGCCTCCTCTACATTGGGTAGACAGGCCGCCTACTTGCGGAACGTTTCAAAGAACACCTCTGGGACACCCTCACCAACCAACCCAACCGCCCTGTGGCTGAACACTTTAACTCCCCCTCCCATTCCACCAAGGACATGCAGGTCCTTGGCCTCCTCCATCGCCAGACCATGGCAACATGACGCCTGGAGGAAGAGCGCCTCATCTTCCGTCTCAGAACCCTCCAACCACAAGGGATGAATGCAGATTTCTCCAGCTTCCTCATTTTCCCTCCCCCCCCACCTTATCTCAGTCCCAACCCTCAGACTCAGCACCACCTTCTTGACCTGCAATCTTCTTCCCAACCTCTCCGCCCCCACCCCCTCTCCGGCCTATCACCCTCACCTTAACCTCCTTCCACCTATCGCATTCCCACGTCCCTCCCACAAGTTCCTCCTCCCAACCTTTTATCTTAGCCTGTTTGGCACACCTTCCTCATTCCTGAAGAAGGGCTTATGCCCAAAACTTCGATTCTCCTGCTCCTTGGATGCTGCCTGACCTGCTGCGCTTTTCCAGCAACACATTTTTCAGCTCTGATCTCCAGCATCTGCAGTCTTCACTTTTTCCCATAATTGAACTAACATGCATCAAGAAAGAAAATCAGATTTGCCTAAATGTTGGTGTTACTTTATTCTATGGCAGTAGTTGACAACACAAATTGAACATCATAACGAATCAGTTAACAAATAATTTGAAATTTCATTGAGTCAACATTGATATCATGACAGACAATCACTGGATTAGACTAGAGGCATGTTATCCACGTTTAGTAATTAGAATTAAAAATTGCAATAAAGGTATTGGTAAGGTACACATGTAGAAAATGAGTTTGATGCCAAGTCTTAAGCAAATTAGCTGTGAAGAGCAACTGAATAAAATTAAATCTTGGGGAAGTGGAGAAAATATATCTCAAAGTTTTCCAAGATGTGAATGAAATTAATAGGCTGTAAAAAAATGAGAATGTTTTCATAAACTACTTATAGAAAAAATATAGTGGACTGATGATTATAATTAAGTAAAATTATGAGCAAATTAAAATACATACAATCACAACTCCATATTGAAAATTAGCTTTAATCAATTGTATTGATCTTACCCAGGCATTTGTACACTGGGAGAAGAGGCAAGTTTACTTATGGCAGGAGTTCATGGCCCGTGTGGTCTATTCAGGGTTTAAGCTACATTGCATATTCTGAATGGGAGGTAAATCGCAATATTAAGCTTAGTGTGATGGTACCAGCAATCCCAATATGGCCATCCCAATAGATTCTAGCAATAGTCAAGGACGTTGGATAACTAATTAACTCAGATTGACAAAATGAATTATCTTCTAATTAAATTCTGTTCTAAAATAATGCTTTAATTTATGATATTATCCACTCTACAATAAACTGTACAGATTAAAAGAGTCTTTTTCATTATGATGATGCTAGGGATGTTACTGATTTATTCAGACCCTGTATGAATTGATATCAATGGATACTTATGGTCAAAATCTTTCCAGTTCTGCAAATTTCCTCAGGTTAGCCAAAGTTAATTTCAGAGTTTAAAAAAAATCTATCAGTGATTCATTGTTCACTTGAGGGTGTCTGCCTTTAACATTGAGGCAGCATTTGACTGCACATGGCTGAGTCTCAGTAAAATTGGAGCAAATGGAAATCAGGAAAACGTCGTTCCACTGGTTGGAGTCATACTTATCCCAAAGGAAGACAGTTGTGTTTGTGGGAATTCAGTCATCTAAGCCCCAGGATATCTCTGCAGAAGTTCCTTCGGGTAGTGTTGTACGTATCTTCAGCTGCTTCATTAATAACCTTTCTGGCTAAGTTTGCAGATGGTAGGTAGAGGAACAGTTCGTATTGAGGAGGTGGGAGGCTGCAGAAGGATTTGGACAGGTTTGGAGAGTGGGCAAAGAAGTGGCAGATGGAGTACAACATGGGAAAGTGTGAGGCTATGCACTTTGGTAGGAAGAATACAGGCAGTGACTATTTTCTAAATGGGGAGTAAATTAAGAAGTCTGAAGTGCAAAAAGACTTGGGAGTTCTAGTCCAGGAGTCTCTCAAGGTAAACATAAAGGGTTGAGTCCATAGTTAGGAAGGCAAATGCAATGATGGAATTTTTTTTGAGAGGATTTGAATATAAAAGCAGGGATGTACATCTGAGGCTCTATAAGGCTGTGGCCAGGTCACATTTGGAGCATTGTGTGCAGTTTTGGGCCCCATATCTCAGGAAGGATGTACTAGTCCTGGAGTGTGTTCAGAGGAGGTTCAACGAGAATGGTCCCAGCAATGAAAAGTTTAACATATGAGGAACATTTGAAGACTCTGGGTTTATACTTGATTGAGTTTAGAAGGATGAAGGGGGATCTAATTGAAACATACAGAACACTGAATGGTCTGGACAGAGTAGATGTTGGGAGGAGAGAATAGGAGCTGAGGGTAAAGCCTTAGAATAAAGGAGAAAGGAGATAAGGAGAAACTTCTTCAGCCAGAGAGTGGTGAATCTATGGAATTCATTGCCACAGAAGGCTGTGGAGGCCAGGTCATTGAATATATTTAAAACAGAGATCGATAAGTTCTTGATTGTCAAAAGGAACAAAAGTTACGGGGAGAAAGTGGGAGAATGGGTTTGAGAAACTTACCAGCCGTGATTTAATGGTAGAGCAGACTCGATGGGCTGAATGGCCTTATTTTTGCTCTTATGTCTTGTGGTCTTATCTATCATAAGGTCAGAGGTGAGGATAAAAATAAAATTAGAAAAAAGCCACAATTATAGGAGCACCTCTTTCTTCTGATTCCCCTAATCAGCACCACTCTGTTTGTCAATATTACCCTCTGCTAAGTTGCACCGAGATGCTTAACTTTTAATGCTTCTGAATTAAAAGAACTAGCTGACCCCCAGTTAGAGGAAAACCAGATTCAGCGGCTGTTCTTACTTATCTAACTTAGACCACTCTTCCAGTGGGGATCTTGCAAAATCCTGCTTAAGTGTGACTCATTTAGAATTGAAAACGTAAATCTCAGTTCAATTTCTGTTTCACTTCTTCTTGACATTGACTGGTATAACCTTCGATGAAGCCCCTCACTATCAATATCCTGGTAGTTACCATTCATTAGAAACTAAACTGGACCAGCCATATGCAAACATATGCTGAAAATGTGTTGCTGGAAAAGCGCAGCAGGTCAGGCAGCATCCAAGGAACAGGAGAATCGACGTTTCGGGCATAAGTCCTTCTTCAGGCTTATGCTCAAAACGTCGATTCTCCTGTTCCTTGGATGCTGCCTGACCTGCTGCGCTTTTCCAGCAACACATTTTCAGCTCTGATCTCCAGCATCTGCAGTCCTCACTTTCTCCCCATATACATACATATGACTGGTCAGAGGTATTTTGTGGTGAATAACTCACTCCTTATCTCCTTAAAGCCTGTCCACCAGCTACGAGTCAGGACAATGGAATGCTGTCCAATTGCCTGCATGATTGCAAGTCTAAAAATACTCAAGAAGTTTGATATCATTCAGGACAAATCAGCCCATTCAATTGGCAACATATTCCCTCTGTTCGTCACATAAGATATACTGTCATAACTCGCCAAGGCTCCTTCAACAGCATCTTCCAAACCCACAGCTTTTATCACCAAAAAGGACAAGACTAACAGATGTCTGTCACATCCAAATGGCACACTCCTCTAAAAGTCACCTACCATCCTGCAATTTGTCCAAATCACCATTCATCCACCATCACTAGGTCAAAATCTAGGAACTCACTCCATAACAGTTTACATATCAGCGCCTGCTCAAACACACACACACACAAACACAAACACACAGGAACATTCACAGGTGTATACACACACACACACACACACACACACACAGACACACAGACAGACATACACACAGGCACACAGACTGAAAGTGTTCCAAAAGGCAACTCACTCCCACCTCCTCCAAGATAAGTAGGGATGCGCAAAAATGCTGCCCAAGCAAATGGTGCTCACATCCTATGAACAACTTTATCAGAAAATAGGGTTGTGTGCTGTTGTTGTCTACTGAATATCCAATATGCAGCTTAGAAACAACATGAGCCCTTTGTTATTTAATGTCCAGAAAAACACTTTGCTATCTACAATGTGGGATCATTTGAATAGCCATTTTAATGTGATGGAAATATGAAGATATAAAGTAGGAGCAGCACTGAGGCAGTTCTGCCATTCAGTAAGGTAATAGGCGATCTGATCATGGCCACAAATCTTTCCTACCTACCACTGATAACCTATGACTTCCCTGTTCATCAAGAATACATCTATCTCTGCCTTAAAAATATTAAATGACTCTGCCTTCTCTGTTCTTGGGGTATTCCACATTAATGTTGGAAATGCCAATTTATTTAAGGCTCAATGAGGAAACTTCCAGAGGTGGTTGAGAGCAGATAATAATATTGCCTTTGTAGTTATGATGTGCATTCTTCTAGCTCCCCTCCTTCTCTCCCTACCTCTCCCTCACCTTTCGTGGTCTGCATTGCCCTAGCAGAAATTTAATATAGTTTGATAAATTGGAAACAACGGTGTTTTAGTGGTGGTGGATGAAAAAAAAATCTGTTTGGTTGTGTTTGAATAAAAGATATAAAAAAAGACCTGCATTCTTCTCCAGTGGTGACTTGAGTTCTGCAAAGGGAAAGGTATTTGTGCTAAACTATAGACTGACATAAAACCTCTGTAATTCTCTGGAATTCTCTCTTGCTGCCTAGTTCAAAAAAATGGATATTGATTTATTAAAGAATGTTGACCTTTTGAAAGAAAAAATTATCATCACATTCATTGCAAATGAGAGATCCCTTATTTTTAAACTATTCCCCTACGTCTAGCCTCTCCCATGAGTGAAACGTCCTTATATCATCCAGCCACGCAAGTCTCAGGACCTCATTAGTTTCATTCTTCCAAATGAAATTCCCTGTCCAACTTTTCCTCACAGGATAACTCTTCCCAATCCCACGAATTAGTTGAGTGAACATTCTCTAAATTGCTTACAAAACAATTATGGTATTTGTTATAGACTGCAGCTCCCTCCCCACCACCACCCCCTACCCCCCACATCCCCGCTGCCCCACCCCCACATCCAGGAATTAGTCGATTGAACCTTCGCTAAACTGTTTGCAATACAATTAAACTATTTAATAAGAAGAAATTTAGGTTACTTACAGTGTGGAAACAGGCCCTTCGGCCCAACAAGTCCACACCAACCCTCCGAAGAGCAACCCCTAACACTACGGGCAACTTAGCATGGCCAATTCACCTAAGCTGCACATCTTTGGACTGTGGGAGGAAACCGGAGCACCTGGAGGAAACCCACACAGACGCAGGGAGAATGTGCAAACTCCACACAGACAGTTGCCCAAGGTGGGAATTGAACCCAGGTCTCTGGTGATGTGAGGCAGCAGTGCTCACCACTGTGACACCATGGAGTCCAAAAATGAATACAGTGCTTTAAAAATGATCTCACCAATATGCTATACAACTGTAGCAAAACATCTCAACTTCTATATTCCATTCCTTTACAGTTAGCACTAATATTCCCTTTGCTTTTTCTATAAAATTGCATACTAGCTTTTTCTCACCTCATTTAATTAACACACTGTGTTTCTATTCATCTTGTCAAAGTGGAAAAGTTTGCATTTTCCTGCACCATATTCCACCAATAATATATTTGCCCACTTACTTGACCTATCTATATCTCTTTGGAGTCTCTGTACCTCCATTTCACAGTTTACTCTTCTGCCTATCTTTGTGTTACCAGCAAATATAGAAACAATATGTTTGGTCTCCCCATCCAGGTCATTGATAAAGATTGTAAATAGTTGAGGCCCCAGCCCCAATCCCTGTGATACATGACTCGTTCCAAATTGCTAACCTAAAAGATATTATTTATGCCTACTGTCTGTTTCCTCCTACCTGACCAATCTTCTATCCATGGTACTATACTCCTACACTATTAGCTCATATGTACATGATGGCCATTGATGTGGCATCTTGTCAAATGCCTTCTGGAAATTTAAGTACAATAGAATCTAAAATACAATCTAAATACACATCCACTGGGTTTCCTTTTACTAAACTATGTTGACTGGGCCTGTTTCCTTTTACTAAACTATGTTGACTGGGCCTGTTTTTCTATTTAAAAATAGTTCATAAAGTGACAAGTTATGAATGGCTTCATACTTGTGATGAGAATTCTGTTCTTAAATTGTTTCAGTTATGCCGATTTTGAACAGGGATGGTGATGGTCAAATAGACGTGTATGCAGGAAACAATGTAAAGCTACAATGCAATGTGAAGTCTAATCCACCAGCTGCGATGTCCTGGCACAAAGATAACAGTGCCCTAAAGATGGTGACAGGCAAACACAGTGTGTACTGGGACAGTGGTGTTTTTACTCTATCCATTAAAAAGGTAGAGAACACAGACAATGGGACGTATGTCTGTGTGGCTGACTCTGCACTTGGAAGCAACAATTTGACCTTCCATCTAAATGTGAAAGGTAGGAATGATTAAAGATTGTAGTCTGAATAAAAAGCAAATTAAAATAAGCAAATATATTAACTCCTTTTTTGCATTCTATTTTAATACATGTTGCCTTGTGTTTATTCCAAATATAAATAATTATTTTTCTTTTCTAAAATACTGGCTTTTCTCCCTTGGCAGTTACAGAATATAAAATATACATAGAATATAGAATACGCAGATGTTGTCAATATTAGAAATGGATAAATTAAAAATGCTTGCTATTGGTCAATAGTCAACTGCTTCTAAGGAAGAAAGGTCGCTGGACGCAAAACTCTACTTTCTCTCCACAAATGCTGCCAGTCTTGCTGAGTTCCTCCAGCAATTTCTGCTTTTGTTTTCAAGGATGTATTGGCAGAATATTATTCATGAGGTGTCAGAAATGGCTGAGCTGAGGTATCAGATGTGGCTCTGTTTGGAGCACTTTCACTTGAAATGAAAGATTCTGGCTTCAAGTCCCATCCCTGAACATGAGCACAATAATCTTGTTTGACACATCACTTCAATGCTGAGGGGAGTGCTGCACCATTGAAGGTGGTGGCTTTCAGATGAGATACTGGAGATTTTGAGGGGAGATGGAGTAAGAAGTGGTAGTGTTGTGGGTCCAATAAACCAAATGCTCTCAGTACATGGGTTCAAAGCCTACTATGGTGTATATTTTGCATTCAATAAAAATCTGCAATAAGAAGCTAATGACAACCATGTGACCACTGTCAATTGTCTCAAAAACCTATCTAGTTTCCTAATGTCCTGAAGGGAAGGAAATCTACATCTTGTCTTGCCTACATGACTCCAGACCCACGGCAATATGGTTGATTTCTAACTGGCTGTGGACAATAAATGCTGGGCCAATGAACAAATAACAACCAATGCCTCTCAGGTGGACATTAAGCTTCCAAAGCAATATTTTGAATAGAATTGGGGAAGATATCCCTGGTGTCATGGTCAATATCTGAAGTGAATGATCTTGATCTTTATCATATTGCTACTTGTGGAAACTTGTGTGTGAATTAACTGCTGTATTTCCAACTTTACAGCAGGGCCTAAACCTCAGGTGTATATCATTGGCAGTAAAGTTCTTTGAGATCATCCATCCATCCACCAATAAAGCCATCTTTAAGTACTTTGTTATGAATTGCTGCAGCCTGTAAAACCATAATTGTTATTTTATTTGGCAGATAAACCGTATGTAGTACCATTTGAACCAATTGTTGCTGGGCTGACAGTTGTTTTGCTGACTGCTTTTTTCGGAATCTTTTCACGGCGAAAAATAATTATTCAGGTGAGTATGTGAAAAATGGAAACTTCTGGAACAAATGCTGAAGAGGAGTTAGAAAAATGCAGACCAAGATATGGAGTGGTCTGTGTTCTGAGATAAAGCTGTAGCATTCAGAATAATGGAGAAAAATTCCAGTACAGTGAATGTTTATCATGCCATCGAGGTGAAAGAATCAATTAAAAATATCAAGAATCTATCTACTCCTGCCTTAAAACTATGCAATGCACTTCCATGACTCTAAGAGTGTCTACTCAACTCCTTATTTTTAAACAGTTGCTGTACCACCCACTAAGCATGGCAGAAAATTTCAGAGCTGGAGCATTCAGAAAAAAGTGAACATGTAAGCAGTGTGATCAGTCATAATTACTGCCAAACTACCCCTCTCTAGGACTGAAATGTAATTTTACAAGTGTGGAGTCCCATTTCTTCAGGTTTTATTTACACTGGAGATTTTTAAAAATGTTTTTTCTCTGTTTTATCCTTCAACCCTATGGTCCTTCCCTTATCTTTAATTCTGATTATGATATTTCAGTTAAGTCTAATTTACGTCATTATTTCATTCTCCCTGAATTAAATATTGCAGTGCTCAGAGAAGATTCTTCAGTTTATTAAAAAGCCTCCTAGTGCTTATCTATGGACACCCAGATCCCCTGTAAAGAGTGCAGTACTAGGTCAGATACTTGATGGCAGCAAGGAACCAGTCAAAGATCCATGGGTAGCAGTCAGAGAAGTAGGTGGCGGTGTGAAACTTTATTAATGGCTGTAAAAATCCAGGTATTTGAGTTCTCGTATTTCACTAAGGTACTGCTTTTTTTAAATCCTTGGACTGATATCATTAAATTCCACCAGCAGTTATGTGCTGTAGTAAAAGCAGAAGTCCACAAAGCTTGATGTGGGAATCTAGTTGTAGATTTAATTAGCAAAACCAGTGGCTCTCTGCTTCAATATATGGCCTGGAAGACAAAAGAGAATGATTTCTTTCACCACTAGACATGTCAACTAAAATGACATCCAAAGAGGCTACATGATGGCTTTTCCTGACAAATATATTCATGGGGAGGCAGAGAGTGAGAGGGTATATGCATAATATGTGATCAGAAAACCATGAACTACCACAAAGGGAGAGGTTCTTTTGAATGTAATAGCAGAATCTCATCAATTCCTGTTGTTACTCCCTTTCCAAGCTGGCTGCGATCTGGGAAAGCCTGCAAGAGGATTAGATTTAAGGACTGTACCCAGCAGCTGGAAAAGATAGGGGATTAGTGAAGGGAGTGTATTGAGATTGAAATAGTGAGGCTGTGAGAGTATAAGGCAGTAGGAGTATACTTAAGAGGGAAATCAGGAGGGCAAAAAGGGACATAAGATAGCTTTGGCAAATGGGTTAAAGAGAATCCAAAGGGATTTTATAAATACATTAAGGATAAAAGGATTACTAGGGAGAAAATAGGGTCTCTCAAAGATCAGCAAGGCAGCCTATGTGTGGAAACGCAGGAGATGATGGAGATACTAAACAAGTTTTTTGCATCGGTGTTTACTGTGGAGAAGGACATGGAAGATATAGAATGTGGGAAATAAATGGTGACATCTTGAAAAATATCTATATTACAGAGGAGGAGGTGCTGGATGTCTTGAAATGCATAAAGGTGGATAAATCCCCAGGACCTGACCAGGTGTACCCTAGAACTCTGTGGGAAGCTAGGGAAGTGATTGCTGGACCCCTTACTGAATTATTTGTATCATTGATAGTCACAAGTGAGGTGCCGGAAGATTGGAGTTGGCTAACGTGGTGCCACTATTTAAACAAGATGGTAAGGACAAGCCAGGGAACTATAGACCAGTGAGGCTGACATCAGTGGTGGGCAAGTTGTTGGAGGGAATCCTGAGGGATAGGATGTACATGTATTTGGAAGGGCAAGGACTGATTAGGGATAGTCAACATGCTTTGTTGTGGGAAACCATGTCTCACAAACTTGATTGAGTTTTTTGAAGAAGTAACAAAGAGGATTCATGAGGCCAGAGCGATAGACGTGAGCTATATGAACTTCAATAAGACATTTGACCAGGTTCCTCATGGGAGACTGGTTAGCAAGGTTAGATCTCATGGAATAGAGGGAGAGCTAGCCATTGGATGCAGAACTGGCTCATAGGTAGAAGACAGGGTGGTAGTTTGAGGGTTGTTTTTCAGACTGGTGGCCTGTGACCAGTGGTGTGCAACAACGATCAGTGCTGGATCCACTACTTTTCATCACTTATATAAATGATTTGGATGTAAGCATAAGAGGTATAGTTAGTAAATTTGCAGATGATACCAAATTGGAGGTATAGTGGACAGCGAAAAAGGTTACCTCAGAGTACAACAGGATTTTGATCAGATAGGCCAATCGGCAGAGGAGTGACAGATGGAGTTTAATTTAGATAAATGCAACATACTGCATTTTGGAAAAGCAAGTCAGAGCAAGACTTATACATTTAATGTAAGGTCCTGGGCAGTGTTGCTGAACAAAGAGACCTTGGAATGCAGGTTCATAGTTCCTTGAAAATAGAGTTGCAGGTAGATAGGTTAGTGAAAAAGCCGTTTGGTATGCATTCCCTTTTTGGTCAGTCCATTGAGTATAGGACTTAGGAGGTCATGTTGCAGCTGTACAGGGCGGTGTTATGGTCACTTTTGGAATATTGCGTGCAATTCTGGTTTCCTTTCTATTGGAAGAATGTTGAGGAACTTGAAAGGGTTCAGAAAAGATTTACAAGGATGTTGCCAGGGTAGGAGGATTTGAGCTATAGGGAGAGGCTGAATAGATTGGGGCTGTTTTCCCTGGACCGTCAGAGACTTAAAGATGACCTTATAGAGGTTTACAAAATCATGAGGGGCATGGATAAGATAAATAGACAAAGTTTTTTTTTTCCCGGGGGTGGGGAGTCCAGCACTAGAGGGCATAGATTTAGGGTGAGAAGGGAAAGATATAAAAGGAACCTATGGGATAACTTTTTCACACAGAGGGTGGTACGTGTATGGAATGAGCTGCCAGAGGAAGTGGTAGATGCTGGTACAATTGCAACATTTAAAAGGCATCTGGATGGGTATATGAATAGAAAAGGTTTAGAGGGATATGGGCTAAGTGCTGGCAAATGGGACTAGATTAGATTAGGATACCTGGTCGGCATGGACGCGTTGGACTGAAGGGTCTGTGTTGTACATCTCTATGTCTCTATGGTGATGAGGCAGAGTGTTTGGGGGTTGGGGTGGGGGGGGTGGGTACAATTGGTGGAGTTGGGATTACTCGAGGAAGGAGGGAATTGAGTCTCTGAAGGAAAGGTGCTAAGATCTGATGGGAGGGTTTGACTGAACAAAGGTAGGGAAAGATCACAGTGAAATGTTTGCTTGAGGGACTGGCAATATGCACTCATCTTTCTCCTTCTCCACATACCAGACTGGAAAATGACTTATCTACTAAGATTTGGCAACATCTACTTCCCTTCAAGTTGTTAGGAAATCTAGACCACAACAATTGATGTCAGATACCTCTGAGGAAAATAGCCTTGTTAAACATTACACTCAGACTCTCCCAAACTCAGTATAGTCAAACTGAACATCAACACATTTGTGATGGATCAGGTTCAGATTTCAAATTTTTACCTCATTAATCTCCAATATCTGTTACATTTTGTTCTGAAGAAGGGTCACTGGACCTGAAATGTTAACTCTAATTTCACTCCACATATGCTGTCAGACCTGCTGAGATTTTCCAGCAATTTCTGGGGTTTTTCCTGTTATATTCTTGCATTTTCCTAATGCAAAAATTACCCATCTCACAAAGTACATGTAAATGACATAGGCTCAGTTTCTTTGAAGATCTGAAGTAGGTTTACTGATCAAGCAGATTGATTACAGAATTTGGAGTTACAGTAAAACATAATTACACAGCCTTATATTTGCGCGATGCAATCCTCACCTCGTCCACCTCCTTGTTCCTGGCTCATGAGCATGCCCAACTCTTCAAGTTGCATCATTGCCCCACCCTAACCCTGACCTTCTCCAGCAAACATAGAAAAGTCACAATTCCTGCCCTAATCCTAAACAAACATAGAAACTGATAGCTGAATCCCAATGGACTGTACAATGGGGGTCTTGAATGATAGAAGAATCCAGCTTACATTAGACATCCCTACTGAAATACTCGTAAAATAATTGAGATGGGGATTTTTTTCATTTCAGAAAAGTAGTCATTCCAGGAAGAAACAGGGATATTTTAAATGTTTCTAACAATTCCTATATTATATTATAGAACATGACATGAAATGAAGCATGATAACTTCCTGCTATTACAATATGTTTTATGAGCACCTAGCCCTAAGGTGTGGTTTACATACTATTCTAAACTGTCTTTCAGCCTGGTTTATAAAGTACAAAACTGGTTCTACATTTTTATGGTAGAATTTATAACAAACTGTGCACTGTGACTATTGGAAAAGTTTAACACATTAAAATATATCTTTGCTATTGTGAGCAATAAAGCTCATCCAAATCCCACAGTTGCAATACCTCCATGTTTTCAATGTTTTCTTGATGCTTCAGTATTATGGATACATTTTAATGTCTAAGGTGTGTTTTGTTTTGCATCTTATAAATGTAATCAGCTTTACTGAGGAGCATAGGTCAAGTGTGGCTTTTGTTCTCAACAAATATGGAACCATTTGGCACAATGTTAAGATGGTAAAAATGGACTTTGGGATTTACATTTGTAAAACTGAAAAAGGAATAATCCTCTCTCTCAAATATATTTAAAAGATGTACCCCAGCTCTGAAGGAAAATGAACAAAATGGTTTGAATGCTAAGAAGTGCAGAATATTTGAAACTATCAATTGGAATAAACTTTATCTTTACTTTGTTACTACGGTTGGGTCATTAAAATGACTCAATTCCTACCCCTTGTCACAAGTTTGGAATTTGTTCAGGTGATTACCTTTCAGAAGTCACATAAAAACCTGCAATTCAACAGTGTATCCAGCTACGCATTGGAGTTGTTGCAAAACTCTGAATATAAAAGAACTTAAGGAATGTTTTATGATGATGGCCAGTGGTGTTCCATAGGGATTGGTTCTGGGTCCTCTTTTGTTGGTTATTTATATAAATGATTTGGATGAGAATATAGAAGGCACAGTTAGTCTGTTTGCTGTCAAGACCAAAATTGGTGGCATAGTGGACAGTGAAGAAGGTTTACTAAGATTACAAAGGGATCTTGATCAAATGGGACATTGGGCTGAAAAATGGCAGATGGAGTTCAATCTGGTTAAATGCAAGGTATTGCATTTTGGTACAACAAACAAGGGTGGGGCTTATACAATTAATGGTAGGGCCTTGTGTAGTGTTATGGAACAGGGGGACCTAAGGGTGCAGGTACACAATTCTTTGAAGTTTGCATCACGTATAGACAGGATGGTTAAAAAGACTTTTGGCACGCTTGCCTTCATTGCTCAGTCCTTTGAGTATCGGAGTTAGGAAGTTATGTTGATGTTGAACTGGACATTAGTGAGGCCTCTTCTGGATTATTGTGTCCAGTTCTGGTGGCCTAGTTAAAGGAAGGATATTATCAAGCTGGAGAGGGTTCAGAAAAGATTTACCAGGATATTGTCAGGTATGGAAGTTATGAATTATAAAGAAAGGCTGGATAGTCAGGAACTTTTTTCACTGGAGGGTGGGAGGTTGAGAGGTGAGCTGATAGAAGTTTATAAAATAAGGAGGGGTATATATAGAGCTGAAGGTATTTGTCTTTTCCCTAAGATGGTGGATTTCAAGACAAGGGGGCACACTTTTAAGGTGAGAGGACAGAGATATAAAAAAGACATGAGGCAAATTGTTTACACAGAGGGTGGTTTGCTTGTGGAATGAACTTCCTGAGAAAGTGGTGAATGTGAGTACAATTACGTTTAAAAGACATTTGGATAGATATATAAATAGGAAAGGTTGGAGGGTTATGGGCCAGGAGCAGGCAGGTGGGACTAGTTTAGTTTGGGATTGTGTTCGGCATAGACTGCTTGGACCAAAGGGTTTTTTTCTGTGCTGTATGGCTCAATGACTCTATGTCTCTGTAAAGAGGTATAGTTGAAATCTGGCTGAAGAATGATTCAGCAAAATCAGTGCCAAAGCTGTCTGAGGTACGCACTTAATTATTATTTGGAAGAATTTATTTGTAACATGTGAGATTCAAACACAGGATTTTTCTATGATATTCTGAATATTACATAGGATTAATAATTTATACCAGATACCCCACTCTGGGAGCTACAGTGTCAATTATGTTACACTCCCAGCAATGGGGATTTGCATTGTGTCGAGCAATGCACTTAAAGTTCATGAACTTAAGGTCGCTTTGTTACTTATAGTCTTATTAAGTTAAATGTAACTAACATCTATTGCTCAAGATTAACTCAGAGCCAAAATAATCCATGGATCTTGCTCAAAGCTGTTGAAATGCACACATTTATTGCATTTATAAAAGAAGATTAGGATCAAAGATCCTCCTCATCTCAACATGTTCGCAAATCCAACATGATGAGAAGGAAATTTGTTTTTTGATGAAAGGTAAATGCATCAGATTTTTTTTTGCTGACAATTTAGAATAGTATGACCATAACATCTTTAATTAGGTTATTAATTATCAAGAAATGTATTCTCCCATTGGCAATGGTAAAAATCTCGTAATATCAGAACTGTCTCGAAAATCCTTTTAGGTCATGTTTTCCAGTTAATTTCAAAGTTGACACTTACGGAGACCATGAAAACAATCCATTGCTTTGATGTACAATTATAGAATTTAGAATATCTACAGTGTGGAAATAGGTCCTTCAGCTCAATGAGTCCACACTGATCCTTCGAAGAGTAACTCTCCCAGCGACCTACATTTAACCGCTGACTAATGTGCCCAACCTACACATCCCTGAACATCGTGGACAATTTAGCATGGCCAATTCACCTAACCTGCATATCTATGGATTGTGGGAGGAAACCAGAGCATCCCCACACAGAGAATGTGCAAACTCCACGCAGACAGTTGCCCAATGCTGAAATTGAATCCAGGTAGCTAGCACAGTGAGGCAGCACCACTAACCACTGAGCCATAATGGAAAGTGAGTTTTATGCTGCCCTAACGGAAAGTGAGTTTTATGTTTCAATCATATGTATAAACTGGATATTAACCACAAATTTGTGTCTGTTTGTTATTGTGGGAAAAGATCTCCCACCCTGCCAAGCCACGATAGGCCCACTAAAGCAAAATTGGCCATGGTACCAAAAACACCCAGAATGCCCAAGAAGGCTCACAAACCAAACCACACAGCCCACGCAGACAAAGGAATACACTTCAAGCTCACTAACAATGACAGAGCACCACAGATATCCCAAAGCCGTAAGGGCACTTTCACAACCCAGCAATACCAAAGCCACACAAAGAGCAGGTCAGACTTGGAGGCACCAGTAAGGGGATTGCTCCCAGAGCAACACAATGGAAGCACCTCACCACTTCAGAGAAGACATTAACAACTACCTGTGAAGAGGAATGGAACCAACGATACCGTCAGGATGTTACATCTGATAACTGTTTTCCAATTAGCATCCTTATTACTAGATTGCTCCATTTCCAGATACATTGTATTTTCCCCATTTCTTAATCAGCCTTATTGTGCAGCATTATTATAAAAACTGGTCTCATCCTCAGCTCTTGGAAGAGAAATTCCGATCTACCTGTACAGACTGTCAGTTCTATGTCAGCCTAGTCAGTTTCTCTTCCAGCAATATCACTTGCAATAAATTGTTTGTCAATTTCACTTTGAGCTGCGCTTTGTGATCTCTAACCTATTGGGCAAATTTCTCCGACAGTTATGATGAATGAACTAGTGTTGCAAAGGACTTGTGGGATCCTTCTGTTGTACTTCAGGCAATGTCAAATCAGATTTAGTGAGCAAAATACTGCTACATCCATAGAAAAGTTCACTTGATGGAATTTCTTTTTCAGGCCTGTAAAAAGAAAACCAACAGCAATAGATATATTGAGTATGATACTCAATAGGAAAGCATGACTGTAAGTATAATCTTCTATTAAATTTCATATTTAATTCAAGACAAGCTACACACACATCTTAATTATGTTTTACACATTTATTACAGTGTAGCTTGGCAGAAACTACAAATTCCTCAAAAGAAATTTAATCCAAGATGGAATTTCATTTTCCTGTGGAATGTCAAAGGAACAAAGACAGAGATAATGAAGAAAATCATTAAAGTATAAAGCAGCATAAGAAGAAGAAATGTACTGATTTCACCCTGCCTTTTTGTGCACATATAATTTCAAATACTCCCTCCCTCTCAATTGTTTGCATCAAACTATTTACTTTGATTAACTGTGTCTATAACCTTCTCCATGGCATTGCATATATGAATTAAAAATCAAATATTTTCACAATTTTGTTGTTAGAAGCCATGATTTGCCACACTAAATAAGTTGCTTCTTCAGTAAACTTCGTGATAAATTTTCTGACTTTTTATTTTTATTCATTGACTTGATATTTGCTTTTAACTCATTTCTGTTTTAATTGAGATAAAATATTTTAAGCGTGTTTCTCAGTGCTGTATTTTTAAAAAGGCCAAAAATGTGCCTTGGAAAAAAAATACTTTTAAATATTTTATTTGTTGTTAAAATTTGTGAAATATTGTATACATCTTTAAATTGATCAACTTCCCCAACGAAGATTGTGTGCTTGTCATTTAATTCAATGTTTGACTCTTTTATTGAAAGTATCATCGACCTATTTGTTCATATCCAGTTAGGAAAATCTCTGTATTGTTGCTGTTTCGTAGTTTGATTCACATATTCGCATTCTTGCTTCTGACTTAACATGTCATAGAATCAAACCCCATTCTGGGTCCAGGCAGATAATCTAGGCTGACACTGCAGTATTGTTGAAAGTGTATCTCTTGGGTAACACATTAAGCTGAGTCTTTTGGTTCAGATGGACATTTATAGTCTTATGGAAGAACACAAATTCACCCTATATGTTGCCCAAAGTTCCTCCTTCCATTGCCTAAAATGCCTAAAACTTTCCATTGATCATTCAATCCTTTGCTGCACAGGGAATGTATACCTTGCACAGAATCTTGTGGAACCGATGGCAAACTTAAAAATAAGTGTACTCGGGGAGGGAACTAATAAAAAGAACAAAGAAAGAACAAAGAAAATTTGCAGCCCAGGAACTGGCCCTTCAACCCTCCAAGCCTGAGCCAATCCGAATCCACTGACTAAACCTGTCACCCAATTCCTAAGCATCTGTATACCTCTGCTCCCCACCTATTCATGCATCTGTCCAGAGGCATCTTAAATGAATCTACCGTGCCTGCCTCTACTATCTCTGCTGACAACGCATTTCAGGCACCTACCACCCTCTGTGTAAAGTACTTGCCGCGTGATTCCTCTCACCTTGAAAGTGTGACTTCTCATTATTGAATCCTTCACCCTGGGAAAAAAGCTTATCTCTATCTACCCTGTCTATACCCTTCATGATTTTGTAAACCTCATTCAGGACCCCCTCAATCTCCTTTTTTCTAATGAAAACAATCTAACCTACTCAACCTCTCTTCATAGCTAGCACCTTTCATACCAGGCAACATCCTCATAAACCTTCTCTGCACCCTTTCCAAAGTGTCCACATCGTTTTGGTAATGTGGCAACCAGAACTGTGGCCGAACCAATGTCTTGTACAATTTTAACATGACCTGCCACTCAATGCCCCGTCCGATGAAGGCAAGCATACCATATGCCTTCTTGATCACTCTATCCACCTGTGCAGCAACCTTCAGGGTACAAGTGACTGCACTCCCAGATCTCTCTGCTCATCAACGTTTCCCAAGGTTCTTCCATTTACTGTATAATTCACTCTAAAATTAGACTTCCCAACATGCATCACCTCACATTTGCCTGGATTGAACTCCATCTGCCACTTCTCCACCCAATTCTCCAGACTATCTCTATTCTCCTGTATTCTTTGACAGTCCTCTATGCTTTCTGCTACTCCACCAATCTTCACGTCATTTCCAAACTTGCTGATCACATCAACAGTGCCCTCTTCCAGATCATTTATCTATATCACAGACAACAGTGGTCCCAGCACTGACCCCTGTAGAACACCACTGGTCACCTTTCTCCATTTTGAGAAACTCCTTTCAACTACTACTCTCTGTCTCCTGTTGCTCAACCAGTTCTTTATCCTCCTAGCTAGAACACCCTGCACACCATGTCACTTCACTTTCTCCATTTGTTTACCATGGGGAACCATATCAAATGCCTTACCAAAGTCCATGTATATGACATCTACAGCCCTTCCTTCATCTATCAACTTGGTCACTTCCTCAAAGAACTCTGTGTCGGTAAGGTATGATCTCCCCTGCACAAAACCATGTTGCCTATCACTGATAAGCCCATTCTTTTCCAAATATAAATAGATTTTATCCCTCAGTACCTTCTCCAGTAACTTGCCCACCACTGACGTCAGGCTCTCTGGTCTGTAGTTGCCCGGAAAATCCCTATTACCCTTCTTGTACAGGGGGATAACATGAGCAACCCTCCAGTCCTCCGGCACCTCACCTGTGTTTAATGATACTACAAAGATATCTGTCAGGGCCCCAGCTATTTCCTCTCTCGCCTCCCTCAGCAACCTGGTATATATCCCATCTGGTCCTGGGGATTTGTCCACCTTAATAATCTCTAGCTTACCCAACACATCTTCCCTATTTACGTCAACGTGATCCAGAGGAATCAAACTTCTATCTCTAATCTCAACATTCATCATGTCCCTCTCCTTAGTGAACACTGAAGCAAAGTAATCATTCAGAATCTCATCCATTTTCTCAGGTTCGACACACAGTCTTCCTTCCGTATCCTTTAGTGGACCAATCCTTTCTCTAGTTACCCGCTTGCTTCTTATATAAGAATAAAAGGCTTTGGGATTCTCCTTAATTGAACCAGAAAGTGTTTTCTCTCATGGATTTGAAGATATTAACTTTGGCAATGTAATGATTATAAGGAGGTCAGGTTGGTGGACCTCACAGAATACGAGTTCCCTCAATCGACCAGAATAACAGCCCCAATCAGGGAGTCCTGGCAGACAGATGTAAACAGGAGTTCAGAGATTCTGTTCACCCTAGGAGATGGCTCTGAGCTAGCTGGGTCAGTGTCATGTACCATGAACATGTAAATAAAGGGTGACTTGATGATGGGATACCAGCCTTCATGGAGTTATTTCACTGACCAGTTAAGTAGATAAACATTTACCTGGTTTTATCTGTCCCTACATGTGATCTGGGACTGGTAAATTGTTCTCACTTGTTAGGGGATCATATATTGGAGCACAAAATAAATGTACAAAATATCTAAGGGTACAATATTTGAATGCATGGAGAATTTGCAATAAGGTAAATGAAATAACAGTGCTGACAGTGGTACATGCGTATAATATGATTGTGAATACAAACATGGCTGCAGGATGATCAAAGCTGGGATCAGAATGCCCAAGGGTATCATGCAAAATGGAAACAGAGGTGGGATGGTGTTAGTAAAAGATGCAATCAATGCACTAGTGAGAAGGAGTATTGGTGCAGGAAATCTAGATGTGGAATCAGTCTTGGTGGAGTTAAGAAGAAATGAAAAACATCAGAGGAAGATGTCTTTTCCCTCCTAGTGATAATGGTAAGGTAGGGGATGGCATTAAGCAGGAAATTAGAGATGCATGTAACAAGGGTGCAACAGTAATTAATTAAGCTACATATAGACTAGGTAAAGAACATTTACATTAATAATATGGTGGAGGAATTTTTTGAGTACATACAAAATGGAATTTAGACCAGTATGTTGAAAAATCAACTCAGGGCAAGTTATCCTAGATTTGGTTTTCTGCAATGAGAAGGGGTGAATTAATAGTCTTGTTTTGATATGTCCTGGATGAAAACTTGTACATAACATAATAGAATTCTTCGTTGGGATAGAAAGTGAAGTACTCCAATCCAAAACCAGGATCCTAAATCTAAACAAAGGAAAAGATGAAGGTATGAGCTGTGAATTGCATCAGAGAGACTGTATAAGTTCATTAAAAGGCCTGACAGTGGACATGCAATGGTTAATATTTAAGGAATGAATGCATGGACTACAGCAGTTATACATTTCTTTTGGATGAAAGAACACAACAGGAAAAGTGGTGCAATCATGATTAACAAAAAAATTAAGGGTCGCATCAGATCCAAACAGGAGTCAAATAATGTTGTTAGAAAAAGTAGCAAGCCTGAGGATGGGGTGCAGTTTAGAATTCAGTGAAGGAGAATTAACGGGTTGATTAAGAGGAGAAAAGTGCAAACTTGCAAAGAATGTAAAAACAGATTGTAAGAGCATCAATGACGGTGTAAAAAGAATAAAGATTAGTGAAGAAAGATATAGGCCTTATACAGTCTGAGGCAACTGCTTAAATAATGGAGAACAAGGAAATGGCAGAGCAATTAAACAACTACTTTTGTTCTATCTTCACAGAAGAAGATTCAAAAAATGTTTCAGAAGGGCTGAAGAAGTACGGATCTTTTGGGAAGGAGGAATTGAAGGAAATTAGTATTAGTAAACAAAAAGTGGTAGAAAAATTAGTGGAATTGAAAGGCAATAAATCCTTGGTATTAATCATCTACAATGGAGATGGCCTTGGAAATATTGGATGTATTGGTTGTCATCTTCCAAAATTATGGAACAGTCCTGGCAGATTGGAGGGTCACATAACTAGCCCCACTGTTTAAAAAAGGAGAAAGTGAGAGAAGTGGAACATAGAGGTCAGATGAGCTAACATCATTAGTAGGACAAAAGGTAAAGTCTATATAAAGGATGTGATAGCACACACTGGAAACACTAGTAGTAACATACAAAATCAGCATGGATTTATAAAAGGGAAATTGCATTTGACAAATCTTCTGGAGATTTTTTGAGGTTATACAGCAAACTTCACCAGCACCTTATGAACCAGCTCTCTTGATAAACTGGTAAAAATTATATGCCTCCAACACTAGAAGTTTAGTATATTACCTTGATCTGTATGACATCCTAGTAGTCAGCTGAGTGCGCAAGTGAGAAGGGTCTCTGCCAGAAGGTTTTATTTAAGGTAAAGTTGCATTGTTATTAATGTTTTTTTATGTTGTGAATAAAGTATAATAGTGATGTGTATACCACCCGCATTACACTTCTATTACTTAGTGTGTGTTTTTAAATTGATTATGTGGACTTTTTCATCAACTGGGATATTTGATCAACTCTCACACTCCTGGTCCAATAGGTGTCAGTTAATCAAAAAGGCAAAAGTGAGGACTGCAGTTGCTGGAAACCAGAGTCTAGATTAGAGTGGTGCTGGAAAAGCACAGCAGGTCAGGCAGCATCCGAGGATCAGGAGGAGCAGTCAGTTAATCAAAAGTTTGCTCTAACTAGTGGAGTAGATGAGGGAGAAGCATTGGATGTAGTGTATAAGGATTTTCGGAAAACCTTTGATACAATGCCACAAAATTGGTGATTGTGCAAAATCAAGGTACGTGGTAATGTATTGACATGGATTGAGAATTGGTTAGCAGACAGGAAACAGAAAGTAGGAATAAATGGGTCATTTCAGAGTGGGAGGTGGTAACAAGTGAGATAACATGTGACACTGAGACCAAAAATTGGAGTTGCATTTCAAAGTCAACCACTCATAATAATAAATTATAATAAGTAAAATTCTCTAAACAAGGAACCAAAATTTAGTAATTTTCTGCAGCAGGTTGGTATACCTGAGAGGTCTCCTTGCCATTTCAGAGTTAGTTATGAGTCAATCACATCACTGTGAGCACAGTCATGTATAGTCAAGCTAGGATAACGGGTAGATTTACAACAATCTCACATTGTGCTGTTCATCATTCCTTTTCAATTCCAGACCATAATTTCCCAGCTACTACAATGGATTTGAAGTCATCTCTCAAGATCGTTTTTCTAGGCATCTCTGAATAACTAGTTTACTAATGTTACCACCACACTACTGTTATCATACTCACTTCAAAAAGGAAGTGAGGAAATATGTCAGAGCTGTTAGGAAAGTGCAGTACAATTTGCAGTACGCAGTTCAATACCGGCATCACAAAGGCAGCTTTAATGTAACCACTAAACAACAGAGTCGCAGAGCAGAAGCTGATAGCCAAGTTCAGTACCCATGAGAATGGCCTCAACCAGGATTTTGGGTTCATGTCACACTACAGGTGACTACACTACACTATACACTCTCTCACACACACACTCACACAAGCACACAAACACATATACTCTTACACACGATCACGCACTCATGCAGACCCTCTCTCAGGCACATGCTCTCTCAGACACACACACACACACACACGGTCTCTCTCTCTCTCTCTCTTTCTCCCTCACATGTGCATACACATGCACACACACACACATATCTAAGTCTATAGGGTGAATTTGTATTTGCAGATACATTTTATTTTGTTCAAAAACACACAATCTGTAGGCAGTTAGTCCATGTGACATTTTATAAATTTCTACTTTGGAGACAGAATCAGTCTGACTCAAGACTGGAATACAGACAGACTCTAACTTCAGACCTTCTGAGCTGAGATGTCACCCTTTTTTTATAAAACGTTAAGTTATCTCAGGAATGTTACGAGAAAGATGTTCTGGGATTTACATATAAATGAATCGAAACTTCATCCCCATTCTAAGTGATTAAGATTTAACAGCAATCTAGGTTTGTTAATACATTGCATAAGTTGTATGACATTTTGATCTTTTACTATAAATTCTGGGTTCTATGATCCTGCCCCACTAGCTACCTGATGAATACTTCCAAATAAACCTGTTGGTATATAAACCTGGTGTTGCGTGATTTTTAGCACAGAAAATTGCTGACACTGCTCAGCCTGCAACACCTGGAAGATTGGGAAATGAATACAAGACAGATTGAAAGAAAGTATTTGAGTTTACCCCACCCTTCAGAATGCTTTAAAGGTTTTCACATATAATCAAGTCTTCTGAATCTCAGTCTTGGTTCAATGAATGCATTCCGGTCTAACTGTTTGTTTTGTTGGTGCCTTCAGTCTGATTAGCAAAGTAAAGACAGGAATAGCTTGCTTAATTACCCGCTGGGCTTTCCTTGTCATGCATGTCAGTTGTAGCAAGAGATTGCTCACTGTAGATGAAGGAAGGAAAATTTTTTACATTAATTATTAAGACATGAGCATCATTGACAAGGCCAGCATTTACTGTCTATTTTAAAATACTTTGAGAAAGTGGTACTGAGCTGCCTTCTTAAACAATTAAAAATCTATATGACATCCACAATGTTGTTAGAAGAGGGATTTCAGGATTATAAACCAGCGACAGCAAAGGCACGTGACATGGCTCTAGGTCAGGATGGTTTTTGGGAGACAGAAGCATTGTGGTACTGTTACTGGATTAGTAACCTAGAGAAGTGCTCTGACCTGAAACATTGATTCTCCTGCTCCTCGGATGCTGCCTGACCTGCTGCGCTTTTCCAGCAGCACACTCTCAACTCTGATCTCCAGCATCTGCAGACCACACTGTCTCCCAGTAACCTAGAGACCCAGACTAATAGTCCAGAAACATGAGTTCAAATTTAACTAAAGCAGCTACATGAATTTACCATCAATTCAATACATTGGAAACTACGGGATTGTAATAAAAATCAGTCCACCCACTAATGACACTCTTGCCCAGTTGCCATACATCTGTTTCTTTATTCACAAAAATGTGATTGACTCTGAACTACCTTTTGAAATATGAAAGTGAAGTACACCAAACCGCTAAAGAAAATCATAATTTAGATTATGAAATTTTACTTATAAGGTATTATTTTATGTCTGCTGTAATTTATCCTACTGGATAAACAGAAGAATTCATCATTGAATAACATGTAGAAAGGAATTGGGTTTATACATCCCTGTTAGTTCACTAGGTAGGCCTACCTGATTAGACGGCAATTGAATTTGCTCCAGAATTGTTAAACACACTGAGGATTCCAGTGTGGGTAATTAAGCAAGCTATTCCTGTCTTTACTTTGCTAATCAGACTGAAGGCACCAACAAAACAAACAGTTAGACCGGAATGCATTCATTGAACCAAGACTGAGATTCAGAAGACTTGATTATATGTGAAAACCTTTAAAGCATTCTGAGGGTTGGGGTAAACTCAAACACTTTCTTTCAATATGTCTTGTATTCATTTCCCAATCTTCCAGGTGTTGCAGGCTGAGCAGTGTCAGCAATTTTCTGTGTTAAAAATCACGCAACACCAGGTTTATATACCAACAGTTTTATTTGGAAGTATTCATCAGGTAGCTAGTGGGGCAGGATCATAGAACCCAGAATTTGTTTGACAGAAAACGTCGTTTCTCCGTTTTTATAAATTAGAATGACAATAACAACAACTGCACAGAAAGAAAATAAGCATTGCATTTATTTACATACAAATGTCATATATAATGAATGAAGGTGAATGATATATTTTATGATGGATTTATCTTTAAGTATCATAGCTTGCTTGTGTCTTCCTGTACATTGACAATCAGAATAAACGAATTCATATGTAAAACGGTTGTCTGTTTCTTCAGACTCATCATTTGTACCTCAGTTCTGGATTTTAAAATAAACACAATATACTTGCAGAATGTGGTATTTAAAATTAAGTAATCATGGTTTAGTTTATATTATAGTTGTTATCATTGTAATAAATTTAAAGCAAATGAAGTACTTTTTGATTTCTTCAAGGTACGGCAGCTGATGATCATTTTGCAGACCACGTAGCTGCTTCAGGGCAAAGGGTTGATGATAAATTTGAAAAGTCAACAAGCAGACAAGACATAGAAGTGGATTATTTCAAAGAGGAATTTTAGACCTGCTTCATAAAATGGATATGTCATCCCCTCACAGTTAGATCAAACACATTTGAAACTTTGGTAAATTAAGAGTATAAACCATTTTAGGGGCTGCTAAATTAATATGAACAACTATTCATAAAGTCAATAACTTTACCTAGTGATGCCTATTTCATAAAGGTTGTTTACGGAGTAGTGAAATCATAATTGACTTCAAGTAAAAACAACTGCATTCTTGATCACTGGATTTTATTTTTCTATAAATCATACGTATGATTTACATATTTGATTGACTTAGATGTCCAGCTCGGAAACAGACCCTTTGGCACAACTCGTCCATGCCGACCAGATATCTTAAATTAATCTAGTCCTATTTTTCAGCATTTGGACCAATTCCCTCTAAACCCTTCCAATTCATATATCTGTCCAAATGCCTTCTAAACGTTGTAATCGTACCAGCCTCCACCACTTCCTCTGGCAGCTCATTCCATACACATACCACCCTCTGCGTGAAAAGGTTACCTCTTAGGTCATTTTTAAATCTTTCTCCTCTCCTCTTAAAAGTATGCCCTCTAGTTTTGGACTCCCCCCACCCCCAATCCAGGGAAAAGTCCTTGTCTATTCAGGTCAGGCAGCATCCAGGGAACAGGAGAATCGACGTTTCAGGCATAAGCCCTTTTCCAGCAACACATTTCCAGCTCTGATCTCCAGCATCTGCAGAGCTTTTCCAGCAACACATTTCCAGCTCTGATCTCCAGCATCTGCAGAGCTTTTCCAGCAACACATTTCCAGCTCTGATCTCCAGCATCTGCAGACCTCACTTTCTCCTCCTTGTCTATTCACCCTACCAATGCCCCAGGGAATAAAGCTCCAAGCTATTCAGCCTTTTCCTAAAGCTCAAACCCTCTAACCCTGGAAACATCCTTGTAATTTTTTTGTGAACAGTTTCAAGTTCACAACACCCTTCCTACAGCAGAGAGACCAGAATTGCGCGCAGTATTCCAATAGTGGCCTAACCAATGTCCTGTACAGCCGCAATATGACCTCCCAACTCCTGTAACCAATGCACTGACCAATAAAGGCAAGCATATCACACACCTTCTTCACTATCCTGTCTACCTGCAACTCCAGTTTCAAGGAACTACGAACTTGCACTCCAAGGTCTCTTTGTTCAGCAACACTCCCCAGAATTTTACCATTAAGCATATAGTCCTGCCCTGATTTGCCTTTCCAAAATGCAGCTCCTCATATTTATCTAAATTAAACTCCATCTGCCACTCCTCAGCCCATTGGCCCATCTGATCAAGATCCCATTGTACTCTGAGGTAAACTTCTTCGCTGTCCACTACACCTCCAATTTTGCTATCATTTGCAAACTTACTAACCATACCTCCTACGTTCACATCCAAATCATTTACATTAGTGGCGAAAAGCATTGGACCCAGCACCGATTTATATGGCATACTGCTGGTCACAGGCCTCCAGTCTGAAAAGCAACCCTCCACCACCACCCTCTGCCTTCTACATTCGAGTCAGTTCTGTTTCCAAATGGCTAGTTTTCCCTGTATTCCACAAGACCTCAACTTGCTGACCAGTTTTCCATGAGGAACCTTATCAAGTGCCTTACTTAAGTTCTTATTCACATGGCTTAACAAGCTTAGATAAATACTTATAAATATTTAATAGTACAGCAGCACTTAGAAACTTTGAAAACACAATGTTTTTCATCTTATCCTCATTTGCACTCTGAAATGGGATTGTCTCTTGCATAACCCTGATTTTAATCACTTCACATTTAGTCATGATGTGCCGCTAAACCTGTTGGACTATAACTTGGTGACTTTTAACTTTGTTCACTTTTAGTAGACATGTCTTCAACAATCAAGGGCCCTAAGCTCTGGAATTCTGTGGGGCAGTATGATGGCTCAGTAGTTGGCACTGTTACCTCACAGCGCCAGGGACCTGGGCTCGATTCCAGCCTCGGGTGACTGTCTGTGTGGAGTTTGCACATTCTCCCCATGTCTGCGTGGGTTTTCTCCCATAGTTGAAAGATGTACAAGTCAGGTGGATTGGCAGAGATAAATGTCCCTTAGTGTTCAGGGATATGTAGGTTAGGTGCATTAGTCAGGAGTAAATATAGGGTAGGGGAATGGGTCTGGGTGGGTTACTCTTCAGAGGGTCAGTGTGGACTTGTCGGGCCAAAGGGCCTGTTTCCATACTGTAGGGATTCTGTGAATTCCCTCCCTGAACCTCTCTACTTCTTGATTTGTTTTCTTCATTAAGAGGATCTTTTAAACTTACCTTTTTATGCACATTCTTTAATGCCTCCTTTTGTGAACTGATGTCTAATTTTGCTTGATAACATCCTGTCAAGCACATTGGGAAGTTTTGCTTTGTTAATGCAAATGCAAGTTGTTATTAATTGCAGATATAGAATAAAACATATATTCCTCCAATCCACGAATGGCTGCTTTAACAACTTGCTGGATTTTCTTGGACAAATGTACACTGGTGATCACAGCTCCCAAATGAAGCAAACAAGACCCTTATAAATGTATTTAAATCCAATCGATGATGTAGTGACATCATGTCATAGGGAAAATTTACCATTCTCAAGTCTTGCTAGTCAAACAAGCAAAGATTTTTATTCAAGCATATGCAAGGGAGGAGATCTCAGTCACCAGAAAAACTCCCCAGTGATACAAGAGGACAGTAGATACTTATAGTTCATAACTTCATAGTTTTGCTACAGTGTTTTACAATAGCTATTTACCATGGACCAAGTTATTCCAGCACATACATCACATGATGAATTTTACAACCTCGATCTGTCAACTGAGCTTTGCAGATCCAGCACATGATTGCTGTTACCTCAACTTTCATCTTGCTAATTCCAATGGATCAATCATCTTTTTTGACCTTTAGTTCCACTTATCTCCTTCTGCTGTGTAACAATTAATAACAAGTTTATGCTGGCTGTTATAAAACTATTATTGTTACATCTGTTGAGTTAGTACCACTGGACCACTCTTGGTCAGGTATTTGATCATGGACAAAGAGGCTCATATAACAACAGTACTTAAAATGTTAAAACATTTTAATATTAATCTTCCCTTATATCTGTACTTCAAACATAATTTATAAATTAATTTGCATGTAGCTACTTCCTACTTCATGTACCAAAAACAGGCCTTATACAAATCCTAAAGAAGCCAGTTCAAACATTGGTGCTTTCAAGCACCATCAGACCCAATGCCCAATTTTTCCTGTTAGTCAGTGACCATCCACATCCACAAGAACCTTTTTTGATGATATTTTTTCCCCAATAACATCTCCATGCCAAATCTAAAAACCATGGCCCGACATGAAATCTGTTCACCCTCAGGCATCTTCCTGCAGTCATAGAGTCATAGAGATATACAACATGGAAACAGACTCTTCAGTCCAACCTGTACATGCCGACCAGCTATCCCAACCCAATCTAGTCCCACCTGCCAACATCCAGCCCATATCCCTCCAAACCCTTCTTATTCATATACCCATCCAAATGCCTTTTAAATGTTGCAATTGTACCAGCCTCCACCACATCCTCTGGCAGCTCATTCCATACACGTACCACCCTCTGCGTGAAAACGTTGCCCCTTAGGTCTCTTTTATATCATTCCCCTCTCACCCTAAACCTATGCCCTCTAGTTCTGGACTCCCCGACCTCAGGGAAAAAACTTTGTCTATTTATCCTACTCATGCCCCTCATAATTTTGTAAACCTCTATAAGGTCATCCCTCAGCCTCCGATGCTCCAGGGAAAACAGCCCCAGCCTGTTCAGCCTCTCTCTGTAGCTCAAATCCTCCAACCCTGGCATCATCCTTGCAAATCTTTCTGAACCTTTTCAAGTTTCACGACATCTTTCCGATAGGAAGGATACCAGAATTGCACGCAATATTCCAACAGTGGCCTAACCAATGTCCTGTACAGCCACAACATGACCTCCCAACTCCTGTACTCAATACTCTGACCAATAAAGGAAAGCATACCAAACGCCTTTTTCACTATCCTATCTACCTGCGACTCCACTTTCAAGGAGCTATGAACCTCCACTCTAAGGTCTCTTTGTTCAGCAACACTCCCTAGGACCCTACCATTAAGTGTATATGTCCTGCTAAGATTTGCTTTCCCAAAATGCAGCATCTCACATTTATCTGAATTAAACTCCATCTGCCACTTCTCAGCCCATTGGCCCACCTGGTCCAGATCCTGATGTAATCTGAGATAACCCTCTTCGCTGTCCACTACACCTCCAATTTTGGTGTCATCTGCAAACTTACTAACTGTACCTCTTATGTTTGCATCCAAATCATTTATGTAAATGACAAAAAGTAGAGGACCCAACACCAATCCTTGTGGCACTCCACCAGTCACAGGCCTCCAGTCTGAAAAACAACCCTCCACCACCACCCTCTGTCTTCTACCTTTGAGCCAGTTCTGTATCCAAATGGCTAGTTCTCCCTGTATTCCATGAGATCTAACCTTGCTAATCAGTCTACCATGGGGAACCTTGTCGAACACCTTACTGAAGTCCATATAGATCACATCTACTGCTCTGCCCTCATCATGTTGACTATCCCTAATCAGTCCTTGCCTTTCCAAATACATGTACATCCTGTCCCTCAGGATTTCCTCCAACAACTTGCCCACCACTGAGGTTGGGCTCACTGGTCTATAATTCCCTGGCTTGTCTTTACCGCCCTTCTTAATCAGGGGAACCTCCAGTCTTCCGGCACCTCACCTGTGACTATTGATGATACAATTGCTGGCCCAGTAATCACTTCTCTAGCTTCCTACAGTTCTCAGGTACGCCTGATCAGGTCCTGGGGATTTATCTACCTTTAACTGTTTCAAGACATTCAGCACTTCCTCCTCTGTAATCTGGACATTTTGCAAGATGTCACCATCTATTTTCCTACAGTCTATATCTTCCATATCCTTTTCCACAGTAAATACTGATGCAAAATGTGGGCGGCACGGTGGCACAGTGGTTAGCACTGCTGCCTCACAGCGCCAGAGACCCGGGTTTAATTCCTGCCTCAGGAGACTGACTGTGTGGGTTTCCTCTGGGTACTCCAGTTCCTCCCACAGTCCAAAAATGTGCAGGTTAGGTGAATTGACTATGCTAAATTGCCCGTAGTGTTAGGTGAAAGGGTAAATGTAGGGGAATGGGTCTGGGTGGGTTGCGCTTCGGCGGGTCGGTGTGGACTTGTTGGGCCGAAGGGCCTGTTTCCACACTGTAAGTAATCTAAAAAAAAATTCATTTAGTATCTCCCCCATTTTCTGTGGCTCCACACAAAGGCCACCTTGCTGATCTTTGAGGGGCCCTATTTTCTCCCTAGTTACCCTTTTATCCTTCATGGGTGGGTTGCTCTTCGGAGGGTCGGTGTGGACGTGTTGGACTGAAGGGTCTGCTTCCACGCTGTAAGTAATCTAATCTAAGAACAATGTAGTATCAGGCACAACAAGTCACAGAGTATTTATTAGCTCTGAGTTGGGTGAAATCATCATTGATTGACTGTAAATCTGATGTTCCTGGAAAGGTAAGCAGCCTTTGTTTAGTCCCAGCAACAATTGCAGGGTCTTTCTTTGCTCTTTCTTCAGTTTTCCCATGGTTAATATTAACATTTATTATACAGCTACATAAGCTTTACAGCAAGTGATACCCCCATGGGAAGATGTTGTGCTACACTGGGTGTTAGGGAAGGAGCAGTGACGCTCAGTATGGATAACCTCCATAGCTTCATGCTTGTAGCTGCAGTTACAGTAATAGTCAGTCCGACTGGCGATGATGCAAATTGTTAATGTATTTATGAATGTGAGTCGAGTTCCAATTACTACTTTGTGGCCTTAGCTTTTCCTTTCCCCTCCTACTACCTGCACTGTGAAGGGTTGTTCCTGGTCGCCAGTGTTCGACCTAATACTCAGCTGGGTTTGAAATATGCTTTCCATGGAATGGAAATGATCCTTGGAAAATTTTGAAATTTTGGAAGCTCCAGTACATGCGAATGAATGGAAGTACTTTCCGCCCTTCCTATTATGGGAGTATCCTTCAAAAGCATTCAAAATGATCAAATAAATGCCTACTTTTTGTCGATTCTTGCAATTAGTTATGGATAAAGGTTTATTTGTGTTAAAGTAACACTGAATTGTTAAAGTTTTATGTTATCTCCCGCAGGCAAAGTGCATGCAGCCTCTACACAAACAGAATACATTCTGTCGTGAGGGTGTGCCACAGTGTTGGGTATTTTCAGTCTTTGCCATTTCAGCGAAATGATAGGAGCTCCATTTCCAAAGTAAAGGCGGTGTAGGTGGTCCCCACCCCGCAGTTAAATAGACTCCGGGGCTCAACCAGCTCCTGACAGATACCAGGCTGCACTCAAACCTCTCCAGTGCCTCAAGTTGTCTCAGTTTCCTGTTTCCGGTTATTCCTGTAAAACGCTGCAGCCGTTCGGACTCCTTAAAGTTGAGGAAATCAGCGTCTCCTGCAAGAAGGGATCTTTTGAGTTGCTCTCGTTATAGGATGCCGGCAGGTGAACCCCTTCTCCGAGCCCAAGTGGCAGTCCCTGTCCGCAGCCCGTCTGTGTTAGACAGCAGGAACTGAGGCACCCCTTTGTGTCATCCCTGATCCTGCTCCCTGTCTCTGTGTCTGTCTCTATCTCTGTGTGTGTCTCTATATGTGTGTCTGTCTGTGTGTGTGCGGAGATGTGCTTGTGTCAATGGCAGCTCCTGCTGCAAATGTTGCTTTCCTTTACCCCGGCAGACCGGCTGCTTCTGTTGCAAATGGAGCTCGGCAAATGCTGAGTCAGAATTAAGGCCTGCAGGCAGTAATAAGCATTTCTCAGACTTGTCGGGGGATACAGCATTTTCTTTGTATTGAATTCCCGGAGCACTGTTGCTTCTCGAACCTGCATCGCTCTCATTTTTTTTTTGCAACGGCCAGTGGCGTTAGCTTTCAAAGGGATAACGCTGGGGGGGAAGAGCAAAAAATTAGAGCACTAAAGAGAGGTGGGGGTATGGAACAAGTTAGTTTTCGGCAGTGCTTCCTTTCAGCTGGTCAATTTGCAACTCTGTTATCAGGGTCTTTTGAAGTTGGGAGGGGGAGTGGAAGTGTTCTGATCTGGGATCATCTGAGGACAGAAAGAATAGGAGCGAGGAACATTCTCTTTAGGATGTGGTTCTCCATGTGATGCATAATGGGTCAGACCAGATTTAGAATTAACAGCGAGGCAACAGCATTCAGTGCAGACGTGAGGAAGTTGCTTTCAATCAGCGACACTGTGAAGTTATGCTTGAACAGGAATCTCTGCGGGCCCGGTGTTCTGATACATTGAGAGTATGAAGGTGTTGTACACTCATAGATCTTGGCGTTCCGAGAGGTTTGAAAGAATCCCACTTTCAGAAACAAAATGCTGGAGCTTTCTTCAGACGTGTTTCCGAGATTTCCCCATGTGCTGTACCTGACTCGCTGAGTAATGAATGATGTGGGATTCTGGTTAGACATACTCGTTTCCAACTTTTAAGAATTTACCAGCTTCTCTTAATCCCTTAAATTTGTCAGAACAAGTTACAGCCTGCTTCTTCCCGTGCAAGCAAACATTTAACCGTGTGATAAATCTTAATTATTGCCAAGCAACGTCTGCAAACACTGAGAATAACTTCCGGATGTGTGGAGTTTGTTTCTTTTAATTTATAAAGTTTAGAGGTACTTTTCCTTTTTTTTTATCTGCTTCGTAATCCCATTTTTTTTTCCTTTTTTGTTCTCCGTATATAATTTGACATTGAATTAAATGTCGTAATATTAACTTTCTGCTCCAGACTGCAATGCATATTGATACTTTTGTCAGTCTGATCAGTTAAGGGGATAGACACTTGCATGCCTGTTTACACCTCATTGTAGGGAGTATCACATCAATCTCAAATCGCAGTGTTACAATCTGGTTGTCAAATGGCAATGCATGCTCGCAGTTTAACATTGGTGTAGTCCTTATAAACTATTATGTGACCTTTGAATAAAATAAAAATATATACTCGTAGCAACTAGTTTTTTTTAAAAAAAACTAGTTTACTTACCTCTTAATTCCCAGATATTCCTTGCACAACAATCTTAGTAATGAATTAATTATATAAAAAACTTTAATGTCTCATCATGCTACTTGATAAATAACTTTTTTTTTTGCAGTTGAATATTTCCAAACTATGACTGACTTATTATTAGATTACCTGAGATCATAGTGACCTGCTGGCCACGCTCTTCATATGATGTTTCAGATCATTTGATTTTGAGTCATTTATTTTGTTAGATGTAAAAATGTAGTCTAATAAAATTTGATATGTCTCCCGCACTTCCTTCCCCAACCATTGATCATTTCCAAAATGTGGAGGAATTCTCAGTGTGCTAAGAAATGCAGTCATTTGTTTATTTGGCTTTGCAGAAGACACCACCTTTCTATAGAATTCATGTCAGACACATGGACAATTGAATGTATTTATAGTGCACTGACAGATGAGTGTTGTCTTAGTGGGAGAGGCAGCACTGAGGCTACGTTTATGAATGTGCATCAACAGTTTGCAAGGCACTGTTCCTGATAAAGCAGTCCTGGGGGAGATTGTGGCCCAAGATAAGGCTATAGGGCTGATTCTGGAACCTTCTGTTTCCATCTAGCAACATTGCAAGCATTGCAAATTTTTCCTTTGTATATTGTGATGGTTCTTGTAAGGTGTTGCTCATTCCAAAATTTGTTGCTAATTAAATCCAAAGTTTTCTGACAACAAATATTTTTGTTTTATTTAGAACTAGGTATTTATTTTATAACTCTTGGGGTAGAGGAGTCCAGAACTACAGGGCATAGGTTTAACATGAGAGGGGAAATATTTAAAAGGGACCTTACGGGCAACCTTTTCATGCAGAGTGTGGTGCGTGTATGGAATGAGCTACCAGAGGAAATGATGGTGGGTGGTACAATTACAACATTTGAAAGGCATCTGGATTGGTATATGAATAGGAAGAGATTAGAGTTTAGATATGGGACAAGTGCTGGCAAATGGGACTAGATTAATTTAGGATAGTGTATCTGGTTGGCAAGGACGAGTTGGCCCGAAGGGTCAATTCCTGTGTTGTACATCTCTATGACTATAAAAAAACTTGAAACATCATGTGAAGTTTATGGTCAGCAGTAAGTCATTGCAGGTCACTGTGCTTTCAGGTGACCTAGCAATAAAAGGCAGACCCTGGAAATATATATCAGCTACATCATGAAAAAAAGTAGTCTATTGAGATGCTAATGAAAGATATTTACAAGTAAATGTAATTTTTTCAGTCATTTGGTACCAGCCTTTTTAAAATCTGAATGAATGGTTAAAGTTAAATCGGATCTAAATGTTGTTGCATTTGGTTATTATATGTGAGTTGTTAGAAGCTAGCTACAGTTGATCTATCTATAGATCCAAATACGTTCACATTGGGATAGAATTATGTCAGCATATAGTGGAAATTTTGGTACAGGTAGAAAATCTTACACAGGCAACCTCTTGATCCAAACTTCCAAATGTAAATTTATTTCAAAGAACCGTGATGAGATTTGAAATGTTAGCTCTGTTTCTCTCCCCACAGATGCTTCAAAACCTGTTGAATTTCTCAAGCACTTTGTTTCACAGTATGCCATCCTGGTAGACCTAGGTCTGTACTAAATGCTTAAAATTGCAAAAGAATTGCCCATCCATTTCAAGAAACTTAATCTGGTTTGCATCATTCCAAGATCCAAAACCATTGTGCAGTCTTAGCATGACATTCAGAGCATAGTTCCATGCTTGCTATAGTTAAGTGATAGAATATAACCAATAAATCCAATGCTTGTTAACTAGTGTTGGAAAGAACTTTATGCATTTTTCTGCAAGACATCTAACCTGACTGTCATTTTTGATACTTTTCATAGGTCTTTGTCCAGAGAAGTTGGTGGCTTTCACCAAAAACTTCAATGATGTGCCACATTATAACCTCGCGCAGAATATTGCAACCAGCGGTGATCTTTTGCAAGCTTACCTTCAGAGAAAAGTTGTTCAGGAAACATTGCAAGTGTTCAAACATGTCATTCCTGCTGAAGGAAAGCCAGTTACAAACCAGAAAAATACAGGTAACTATCATTTAATTAATTATTCTGCAATAGGTAGACACAGAGACCTGAACCTTTTACTTGGAATATTTAAGTTTATGTCCAATAAATGCTTTGTGATAATAATGAGTTGATATTTATTGTAAGTATATCCTAAATCATACTAATTATGCAACACAAGTATGCTGAGAAGTGGCAGATGGAGGTTAGTTCATATAAATGGGAGGTGCTCCATTTTGGGAAAGCAATCTTAGCAGGACATATAACTTAATGGTAAGGTCCTAGGGAGTGTTGCTGAACAAAGAGACCTTGGAGTGCAGGTTCATAGCTCCTTGAAAGTAGAGTCGCAGATAGATAAGATAGTGAAGAAGGTGTTTGGTATGCTTTCCTTTATTGGTCAGAGTATTGAGTACTGGAGTTGGGAGGTCATGTTGCGGCTGTACAGGACATTGGTTAGGCCACTGTTGGAATATTACGTGCAATTCTGGTCTCCTTCCTATCGGAAAGATGTTGTGAAACTTGAAAGGGTTCAGAAAAAATTTAAAAAGATGTTGCCAGGGTTAAAGGTTTTGAGCTCGAGGGAGAGGCTGAACAGGCTGGGGCTGTTTTCCCTGGAGCATCGGCGGCTGAGGATTGATCTCATAGAGGTTTACAAAATTGAGGGGCATGGATGGGATAAATAGACAAAGTCTTTTCCCTGGAGTGAGGGAGTCCAGAACTAGAGGGCATAGGTTTAGGGTGAGAGGGGAAAGATATAAAAGAGACCTAAGGGGCAACGTTTTCACGCAGAGGGTGGTACATGTGTGGAATGAGCTGCCAGAGGAAGTGTGGAAGCTGGTACAATTGCAACATTTAAAAGACATTTGGATGGGTATATAAATAGGAAGGGTTTGGAGGGATATGTGCCGAGTTCTGGCAGGTGAGACTAGATTGGGTTGGGATATCTGGTCGGCATGAACGGATTGGACCGAAGGGTCTGTTTCCGTGCTGTACATCTCTATGACTCTGATCCTACTTGTACTGCTGAACGTCTTTCCAACACTTGTAGATCTCTAGTTCCCTATTGCTGTTTACTGTCTGGGAAAGAATTCTAAAGTCAATATGTTGATTTTAAGTAACATAGACCTCCCCAGCCACTGACAAATGGTTCGCAATGAGTGCTGAAGTCAGCTGTGGCCTTGGTTTATATAAGTGTTCTGGGAGAAAAGATTATACCTCTGTGTCCAATGTTATCAAAAGGAGGTGTCTATATTTGCCAACTGCACCTAATGTGAGGTTCTTGACCTGGAAAGTTAACTTTTAGTTTCTGTCTGTAGTTACTGCTGGTATTTCCAGAATCTCCTGTTATTTCAGTATTTCAGCAGCATTTGACTTTTAATGTAAGAATGACTATTTGCCTCCTTTATGAAATATTCTTAAAATGTAGTGAACTCTGTTCAACCCCATCTGAATCTGGTACAAAATGCTTGTGCTGAAGCTGTACAGGGCTTTGTCACATCTTCAATTAGCTCAGCCTTCAACAATTTGTCATCTCTTAATATCCAGGCTTTTTTTTTCCTACAACCCCAAAAAAAATCAAGATATCAAGGAATATGGAGATAGTCTGGGAAAATGCTTTGTGGTAGAAGAGCAACCATGATCTGTTGAATGGCAGAGCAAGTTCAATGGGTCGAACGTTCCCCTGCACCCCCGGCTCTTTTTTTCCTATGTTCCCATTATTTTTAGCTTCAGTTGCAAATATTCTTGATGCTAAACACAAAACATTATTGTAACTTACTTAGGGAACTTGGCCTTTTTTTTTGAATCAGCGTGATTACAAACCTCCAGAGTCAATGCTCCAGTTGTAGGAATAAGGACAGGATTGTGTGAGGGGTGAAGCGTTTTGCAGATATTTCTATGTTTCCCTTTTTATTCAGTAATGGGATGTGGCCATTGCTGGCTGGGCAGCATTTATTATCCATCCCTAGTTGCTCTTGAGAAGATGATCGGATGCTGCCTTCTTGAACTGCTGCAGTCCATGTGCTGTTGTAGACCCATGCTATTGTGGAGGGAATTCCAGGATTTTGATCCAGCAACACTGAGGGGATGGTGATATATTTCCAGGTCAGGATGGTGACCAATAAAATGAGTAATTAGTAATTAATCTCAGTTCTGCCCACCAAAGCTATGCAAACTTGTGTTTGGTTAGTGAAAGCACAAGCAAGGTAGTGTCACTTCATTTGCTCTGGACTTGTGCAACACCTCTGTATGTTTACAGAAACAATGGAGAAAATGCGCAATAGGTTATAAAATGTGTACTCACAATGCGAGCTTTCATATATTAGAACGCCTTAACACTGGAAGTGACAAGGAAAGCATTGAGATCTTTAAGGGCTATGTTATGGCAGATAATAGAAGATAATCACATTGGTCAACAAGCTGATAATAAAGGCTGCAAACCTGTACACTCGCTGAGGAATTAAATGGGAGAGATTAGATAAAGTCTTTCCTACCGGATGATGAGATTGCAAAGTACAATGCCACATGCCATTGTTAGCACGGGGGCAATTAATATTTTTGAAAGGTAATTAACTGGAATATTCCAGGAAACTAGAAGTGTGCGAAATAGAGAGTTGATACTAAATGGTGCATGTGAAGAAAATAATGGTATAAATTTGATAGGTTATGAACTCTGTTTCTGTGGAGTTAGTATACTGTGACATCACATAGGAAGCAGTGGCCATTTTCATTCCCATGTCATTTTTCAGGTGATGGGGCTAATTGTAGCTCTGTTATTGTCATTTGAGAGCAGCTACCTCAACACATTTTGCTGGTCACACTGATTAGACTTCCTAAGCGATGGGAGGAGGGTGTTGGCTGAAAGTAGCCAATACAGTGGTTGGGCTACCATTTACTGCTATCTATTGGCACAATGTTTTCCTAACTGCCTTTCAGCAACTAATCTTGAGGTCTCTATTGGGTTTCATTTTATGGTGTGAGGTCATTTTAAGACTTCTGCTCAGGTGCTAGAGCATTGACGTCTTGTGATTTTTGATAAAGGGTAATAATTCATCAGCAAAGCTTTAATTTACCATTTAAGGATCACCTTGCATGCTGGTAGACAAATTAATAAGCGTCAGATCTAATGCTGACAATAATTCACTAAATTTGTTCTTCAAATCCAGCACTTTAACTTACCCGTCAATTTGAAGTTTTCACCATTAGTTACAGACAGTGTCGACAGGCAGGAGGCTGGAAGAACACAGCAAGCCAGGCAGCATCAAGAGGTGGAGAAGTCAACATTTCAGGTGTAACCCTTCTTCAGCACTGGGGGAGGGTGTGGGGGGAGCTGCAGATAAAAGGAGTATGGGGGTGGAGTGTTGAAGCGGGAATAGGTGAAGACAGGTCGATGGTATGACCTGGTCGGTCATTGGGAGGAATGAATCCGATTGGTGGAAGGGAGGGGGAGAGGCTAGGAAGGGAGTCGGAAAATGAGAAGGGAATTTGAAGTTGAAGAACTCAATATTGAGTCCTCCGGGCTACAGGCTGCCCAGGCAGAAGATGAGGTGGTGTTCCTCTAATTTGCGGTGTGCTTCATTGTAGCAATGGAGCACACCTCCAGTTCTGAAAAAGGATTACACCTGAAACATTGGCATCTCCATCTCCTGATGCTGCCTGGCTTACTGTTCTTCCAGTCTCCTGTCTGTCTATTTTGGATTCCAGCATCTGCAGTTTTTTTGTCCCTAACCCAGTTACAGACAATGAGCATTTACTAATTGAATCACTTGGTTGAATGGTATATGTTTTGTTAAAACTGATTTTAATTACCCAAGTTACAGCTCATCAGAATTTGTTATTTGAGATTTTTGTATTAGAAATGCTCAGCAAACATATTGTCTGTGTGGATTTAGCCTTTTACCCTGTTATCTCAACATAGGGACTGGCCTGTGATTTTCTGTCTCTAACCTTAGTCACTGTGATGACTACGGTAGCCATGTTCATGTTGGCATTGTTCAAATCGAAGTTCCACTTCAAGCATTATCCTTATGCTGGGCACACATTATGCCAAACAGGCGAGTGAAGCTTGAAGGATTTTGAGTTACCTGAACTTGTTGCCTTGTCAAGTCCTTAAAAAGCAAAGATCCTATGGCAGCACTCATAGCTTTTCTGAGGATGTGACATTGTGGATTATGAGCAGAAAAGTTTGCTATGTGATCTGTGTGAATCAGCTAAAGTGTCTCATGAACTTGTTATGCATGTGAGTCCGTCAGGAATGCACTTTGGGTTATTTGAAGAATGAGACAGGTATTCACCACTGAAATAAGGGAGTGAAATCTGCTAGCGCTTTTGTTTCTCAGATAGTAAACTAACAGCTCACGGGGGTGAATACTCTCTATAAAGTTACAGAACACAAAAGACTTGTTCAATTGATTCTTCTCCCTCCCCAAATTGAATGCAATAACATTTTTAATAAGGGTCAGTTACAACTTATGGGACTGTTATGGACCGTATCAGAACCTCCCAAAATATACAAAGAAGGTAGCCTCGACCCTAACTTTTTTCTTATTTTAAAGACAAACATGAAGTGTCTGTTCCCGATGCGATGTGACTGGTCAAACTACTCTGTTAAGCAAACCACAATTTATGTAGTTAAAATACAACCAAAGAAAGGAATTTAGAATAACTTAACTCTGTTGGAAACTTAAGAGAATAATAGATATATACTAACTAACTGTGCCAATGTAATAACATCCTGTAAACACACCTCTTGGCCAAAAAAATGGAAAATTCAGAGTCCCATTCTCACTTGCAATTCTGCAATCTAGGAAGAAGAAACATCAAGGGAAAATTCAGAGAGAGTAGCAGCTAGGAGACATTCACTGAAGCTCCCGATATCTTCTGTTGGTATGTGAGAGCTGGCCACACCCAGGCTGCTTCCATTGCTCCATCTTTTTTAAAAAAAACCGTACGCAAGACCTCAGAAGCTGTTTAGTTTCTTAGAGAAACTAAAGTTGTCTCTGCCCTACAACCTGTCTTCAAAAGAAACTAGGACAAAATAACTTCTTGAAAACCTCAGTATTGTCACAAATAAAAAGTACAGTAGTGAAATGGATCTGAGATTTGCTGAGTGACAGGAAGGTGGTCAGTGAATGGTGTATGACTGGAGGAAGGTCGATAGTGAAGTTCCTCAAGGTTGGTGTTTTAATCTTACTGATGTCGATACCCAGTTTACACCATTTCAAAACTTGTGAATGATATGAAATTTGGAAGCAATGTGAACAGTGAGGAAGATGGTGTAGAACTTCAAAAGAACATTGGATAGGTTGGCAGAGTGGGCAAGCAAGTGCAGATAAAATTTAATGCAAAGACTTGTGAAGAACATGGCAAAACAATTTTTTTATAAAAGTGATACGGTTCTAAAGAGGGTTCAGGAATAGAATGACCTAGGTATGAGTACATAAGTCATTAAATATGGCTGAGTATGATTATAAAGCAAACTGTATCCTATTTTAAGAAGGGCATGTAGTACAAATGCAAGGCGGTTAAGTTGACTTTGTATGGAACTTTGGCTTGGCCTCTTGGCAGATTGTGCAGTTTCCAGCACTACATTTTCTTTAAAGATGACAAGACACTTGGGAATGTCCAGAAAGGAGTCACAAGAAGTTTCATTGAGACAGATTGGAGAAGTGTTTATACAGAAAGCGATTGGAATCTTGAAATCATTCCCTGAGAGCATGTCTGAAGCAGGTTCATTCAAGGCAATTGGCTATGTCTGAAAGTCGAAGAGGAACCGTCCTTGGTGGGATGAAGGGCTCTATGGTCAGCTTGGGGGTACCGCCACCGGTCAGTCAGGGAGTTCATCTGACTCCAGTTCAGTGAGTTTGCCACATTCAGTCAGGGGCTTAGTCTCACCAGAGTCTGGGGATCTGTGCCCTTGCCATCTGAGGATTGGGCCATGGTCAATCTTGCAAGCCAAGTGCTACCAGACCAGAACGATAGGAAGGTCATTTGGGGTGCTTTGGAGGCATCAACCTGGATGAACATTTTTTTCTTGCAGTGAGACTGAGAGGAATTGATTATGATGGAAAAGGACTGAAGAGCAGTTTTTGGTGATGCATGAGCAGGAGAGATGGGGAATTGTCCCCAGTGAGAGTGTGGGAAATGCAGATGGCAGGTAGGGTTAGTAGTTTAATGAAGAGTACATGATGCATACAATAGTGAGAGTTGTCGGTTTTGAGCCTTGATGGGATGTGTGAGCAGTGGCACACCTGAAGTGAGTGATAGCCCTGTGAGGGAGAGGTAGCAGAGAGAAGATGAGATTTAGATTACTTACAGTGTGGAAACAGGCCCTTCGGCCCAACAAGTCCACACCGACCCGCCGAAGCGCAACCCACCCATACCCCTACATTTACCCCTTTAACCTAACACTACGGGCAATTTAGCATGGCCAATTCACCTGACCCGCACATCTTTGGACTGTGGGAGGAAACCGGAGCACCCGGAGGAAACCCACGCAGACACTGGGAGAATGTGCAAACTCCACACAGTCAGTCGCCTGAGTCGGGAATTGAACCCGGGTCTCAGGCACTGTGAGGCAGCAGTGCTAACCACTGTGCCACCGTGCCGCCCCTAGTAGGATCTTCCGACACTAGTCAGAATCCTTAACCAACAGGGACACAGCGTTGATTCGAGCCACTGTCTGGCTGCAGACAGTGTGTGTGGCCTCCTGTGACAGTCAGTAGGAAAATGATTGTCATCCTCTACACCATACCGTCCACCAGAGATCCAGCTCCCTCTCCATGAAACAAAGTCCAGGTTTTCCTTTCCAAGCCCTATCCTTGGCAATAATGGTCAAGCACTGCAGTGCACAGGCCAGCTCCTGACTTGCAACATTGGAAGTGGTGTGCAGTTTGTTTTTAACATAATATTAACATGGTGCTCACCACGGGGTCCTGGCAATGGTGAGCACTTGCACCTTCTACTCATAAAGCACATCTGATTCCATAAGGAGGCACTGAAGAGTCCAACTGCATAATTAATGAGGTGAGTCGTGGAAGTATAAGGTTGCTGTGAGTCACAGCCACCCAGGCTCCATGAATCTCACTCAACAAAATACCTCAGCCCAAAATGGGAAATTTCCGGCTGATTTTTCTTTTGACTTAGTGTCATGTTCTGCAATATCTCTTGGATGATACAGCAATTCCTTTTTTTTTGTTAGATTTTAGAGCTTTATATATTTTTTGAATTTTAAAAAAAATGCTCTGTCAGTTTAACTCAACTTTACCTGATTGAAGAGGTCAACATGTGATTCATACTGATAGCTCTTTGAAACCACCCACCCAGACATGGGCATGAATGGTTTGGGGATGGGTTTCCCTTTGAATTCTATCCTCGCTCCCTTTCTGAAAAAGCAGAGTTGTTGATTGACACTTTCCTGTCTTTGATAAATAAAATATAACCCATCTGAGTATGGATGTTCACACTGATCAATTTTTCATTGTTTTCCTCACTCTTCATCCTCCATTATTCTGCAAGATTCTGATTATTCCTATTAACCTTTTTTTAGGGCGGTGTTGGATTTTCTCTTGCCTCAATGTGATGCGGCTTCCATTGATGAAGAAATTTAACATTGAAGAGTTTGAGTTCAGTCAATCCTACTTGTTCTTCTGGGATAAGGTACCCTAAAAATCATTGTATCCGTAAAATGTATCTAATGTTTTTAGTGAAATGCTTTGGAAAGAGGCAATATAATCTTGTGTAATTTGTGTAGTGTATTGTTTACATCCCTAGAATCAGTATAAAGTAACCATGAAGATATGACAAGTGATATGTGGAAGCTCACTGACTTGTCTTTTTTTTAAATGTTTAACTATCTATTTAATGTTAAACCTTGCAAGTGCTTGAGAATAAAGAAGTACCCCGATGCAAATTTTTCAGATACGTTACAGTGATATCAAGTTAAGATTACAATTTAGGTTCTTTGATTTTATGCTGTACGTATTTACACAAAATCCTTCAAAAAATTTGTAATTCTCGCAAATTATTCTATAAACTCTGGGGTCCTCAATTTTAAACCTTTTTTCTTCTGTCTGTCTCGGGGTTTGAATTATGTGTCAGAGTATCATTTACCATTTAAAATTCTGTAGGTTTATTTATGAACTGTTGTTTTTGTTTTGGGTGGTATCACATTCCTGCAGAGATTTTGCACGTTGTACAACTGCTAATTTTTGCATGCTTTAGAGAATCCATGCAAAGATTTACATGAGTTGGTGTAGGGAGTCTAGGTGGTTTGGTAACATGTGATTTTGCACATGTACTACAGCCTGAAGAATGATGGTAGAAGCTTCAACTTGCTGTCTACCACATTCTGAGCTGGTGCTATCTAGCCTCTGGGAAACAGTACAGTGAAAGTAGGAGTCAAGTGAGTGCACAACAGATAAGGAAGGTTTGAGGTAGTGTATCTTAGATTAGATTACTTACAGTGTGGAAACAGGCCCTTCGGCCCAACAAGTCCGCACTGACACGCCGAAGCGCAACCCACCTAGACCCATTCCCCTTCATTTACCCCATCACCTAACACTACGGGCAATTTAGCATGGTCAATTCACCTAACCTGCACATCTTTGGACTGTGGGAAGAAACCGGAGCATCGGCAGAAACCCATGCAGACACAGGGAGAATGTGCAAACTCCACACAGTCAGTCGCCTGAGGCGGGAATTGAACTGGGTCTCTGGCGCTGTGAGGCAGCAGTGCTAACCACTGTGCCACCGTGCTGCCCACTATAGTGATATTCTTGGCCATTGTAAAAACCTGTGATGTTGAGCCATTGCAGCAATTTTGAACATAAGTAAATATTTCCTTCTTCACAGATTGAGCGTTGCTACTACTTCTTGAATGCATTCATTGAGGTTGCTCAGAGGACCGGTGAGAAGGAAGAACCTTTCGATGGTAGACTTTTGCAATATTTGCTAATGCATCCTACAAATGATGGAGGCCAGTGGGATATGCTTGTCAACCTCATTGGTAAGGCCCATTTTATTTTTCTTGTTTTTAAAACTGAAGTAATTATTATCTTGTAATAGGACAGAGGCTCCTCAACCTCAGCAATAAATGACTTGCACTTTAGACTTGATCGTTTAACTGCAGTAAGACCTATAATAACATATTACTAAGGGGAACAGGCAGGGTTGGTAGAGAGCATCTAGTTCTGAAATTTGGGAATTCTAGGACTGGAGACATAGACTGCAAACTAGAACCAGACCTTTTCTGGAGTAAATCGTTTTTTAAAACTTCCACATTTAAGTGGCAATAGAAATTTGGAATTCTCTTCTGCAATCATCAATTCATGCTAGATCAGTTCTTGAGAACTGAATGGTAGATTTTTGCTTGCCAACAATGTTTATGGTCATGGAACATATATGAAGTTGGGTCCCAGATTAACACTGGTTGGCTGAAGGGGAAAAGTGGCCAACTGATGTCCCTATAAGTTGCTGAACACGGGAGCTGATATTGACTCAGTAAGGGAACTCTGGGATTTGGGTCAACAGGCAACTGATTGCTTCAGTGTAATTTTTTAAGGAAATGTACATTGAAATTATCTGCACTGAGAGCCAAGGAGCAAAATATTGTATAGGCTGAAAATCTAAAAGAAAAGCAGAAAATGCTGGATGTGCTCAGCAAATCATAAAAAATTAATATTTCAGGTTTGTGCATCTGCACATAGTAGAGAAGTGAAAGAATGATTGATTGAATTTAGAGAAAAAGGAAAAAAAAACTTTTTAAACTTTTTTTTAAAAAAATCTCCAAGAATGGGACTCCACACTTGTAATGGTCAACATAATTGACATTGAACATTGACAGCAGTAATTAATGTTTATCAAATTGTTAACAATGGACAAGACTTGACTTTCTGTGACAATCTTTGAGGAGAAAGTGAGGTCTGCAGATGCTGGAGATCAGAGCTGAAAATGTGTTGCTGGAAAAGCGCAGCAGGTCAGGCAGCATCCAGGGAACAGGAGAATCGACGTTTCGGGCATAAGCCCTTCTTCAGGAATGAGGAAAGTTTGTCCAGCAGGCTAAGATAAAAGGTAGGGAAGAGGGACTTGGGGGAGGGGCGTCGGAAATGTGATAGGTGGAAAGAAGTCAAGGTGAGGGTGATAGGTCAGACTGGGGTGGGGGACAAGTTTACTTTATATCCACTACACAAATACAGCAACCTTATGCAATTTACTGCAAGTCAGTGTGAATCAGATATTTTTGCAAGAATAGTGTTGTCTTAACAATGGTGTGGCTCAGCTGCAACAACAACTTTTAGATTTCCATGTTGACTTGTGCATTTGTTCCTCATCCAAAGTTGCTGTGGCATTTGCATGTAAATAATGTTGAAGGCCATTTACCCGGTGTTTACTTAGTCAGCAAATTACACATTGCATTTCCTTGATAACACATGTAATGAGATTGGAGAAGGCAACAGTATTTTCTCACGCATTTTTACATTTTTATAGTTTCATTTCTCATCTCTTTGCCAAAAGCTCTTGTGTGTGATCTTGTTAAGTATTGACTTGGACCTATGGAATGCAAGAGTGCTGACATTGCAAGATGTCCTCTGTTTGTTATATCTGCTGTACAGATGGTACAATAACGAGATTTGTTAGGATGGCTACAGGATACGAGACAACAAGGTCATGTGTTCAGAAATGTTAAGACTGCACTCAAAGACCATGCAATCTTCAGAATGATGTAAGTCTGGCAAACAGTAGGTTAGAAAACTGTCCTTTCATTCTGGCTATGTGTCAGGATGCAACCTGGACTTGCAGAGCTAAAGTTGTCCCTCTGCTTACCTTGGAGGTTCTCTTTTAAATCAATTTGAGCAAACTCAACTTGGTTCTTACTGACCAGAGATGAAAAATCTTATTGTGTGAATTTAACTATTAATGGTCTGTATCAGAAAGCATAGTGGTATTAATGCTGGACTAATAATCTAGCAATCTAAGTAATGTTCTGAGGACTGGGGATCAAATCCAACAATATCAGATGGTAGAATATGATTTCAATAAAAATCTGGAATTAACAATCAAAGATGTGTAGGTCAGGTGAATTGGCTGTGCGAAATTGCCCATAGTGTTAGTGTTGAAGAAAACTCTCGAGACTCAAACCTTGAGAACTGATTAGTTTATTACATGATATATCATGGGGAATTTACCGTCCTAACTGTGGCTCAGTGTTATTCTGAAGTACATCAGGATACCACAGGATTATATAGAGAAAGCAGATAGGAGCTGATCTTTGATTACACAGTTTGGTATGCTTACAAGTTGGTACTAAATTAGAGGTTAGTCATTAAGGTCAAAACTAAAGCCCTATTGTGCATTCCACAAGTGGACAGAACAAATGGTATCACCATTTGTTCTAGTTACACAGATTGCTAACACTAAGCAGAGGTGTCCCTAATTAGCAGAATGAATGTGAAGTGGGAATAACTTGTGAAGGAAGTGGGACTAATTGACAAGTCTGTGTCAGCTTGGCTGGTTCTACAACCTGCACTGATCATTCATCAAAGGGAGGAAACACTATCTTGACACCTTAGGAAGATAAGGCCTACCTTTCACATTACCTCATACTAAGGAATGCACAGCCAGCAAAGTCCTGGGGACACAAAATGGCTTCTCAGCCCGATTAGGAAAATAGCTTCCAGGCAAACCATGTTAACTTTTTCCCAACAGTTAGGCACGTTAGTCAGAGGAAATGGGGTCTGGGTGGGTTACTCTTTGGAGGGTCGGTGTGGACTTGTTGGGCCGAAGGGCCTGTTTCCACACTGTAGGGAATCTAATCTAATCTAAAGAGTCTTTCAGATCTTTAGGTGCTACAGAGGAAGGTGTAAAAAGGTTGGTGATGTAGCATTATTAGTTAAGGAGTCAATTACTATTGTAAGACAATATGATATCTTGGAAAGGTCCTCAAACAAGGCTTGGTGGGTAGAACTTAGGAATGTTAAGAAGATAGTTACTTTCCTGGGTATGTATTATAGACTTCCCAAAGAGTCGATGGGAAATAGAGGAGCAAATACATTGTTTGTGTGTGTATAAGAGTAATAATTGGGTAAAGATGCAGGGGATTTTGATTTTCCCAACCTAAATTGGCATAGTCATAGTGTTAAGGGTTTAGAGGGGGTGGATTTCTTGAAATGTATCTGGGGAGTGTTTTGTATCAATACTTAGAGGCCACAGCAATGGATGGCACAGTGCTGGAAGGGGTTCTGAGGAAAGAAGTTCAGTGTAGCAGTGGGGGAACATTTTAACAATAGTGACCACAACATTATATGGTTCAAATTTGTTCTGGACGAGGAAAAAGATGGCCTGAAGAAGATGGATTTGGATTTGGGAAGGCAGATTTCATTAAAATAAAGCCGGATCTGGCCACACTAGACTGGGAGCAGCTTCTTATGGGCAGGTCTACAGCAGAGCAATGGGGGGGCATTCAAAAAGAAGCGTACAGGTCCAATAATTGTCCTTTTAAAGGGCAAATGTAAGAGCAATAAGTTCAGAGAACTCTGGATGTCCAGGACAATTCAGGAATGGATGAAAAAAAAGAGCAGGGATTTTAGCAAGTCCAAAGTGAGCATTTCAGCTGTGGCCTTAGAGGGGTACAGGAAGTACAGGAGGGAATTTAAGAAAGCAACTAGAGCCAAAAGAGAAAGGACTTGTGAACAGGATTTTGAACTTCTTGAAGTGAAAAGAGCAAGCAAAACTGATACAGGAAGCTTCTTATTTCGAACCAAACCTATTTCAAGATTATTAAAAAAAACTTTTCATCTCTGCCTTGTAGAAAAATATGGAGTCATGCCTAAGAAGTGTTTTCCTGAATCGTACAGTTCAGAAGCAAGCAAGGCCATGAATGATGTTCTGAATCACAAGGTATGAATAAGTTAAAGTGATTGCTGAAATATAGTCAGACTGGTTTTCTAGCATTTTCTTTTACAAATTGCATTCCAAACAGAAATCTTGGGGCATTGTACAAATGTCTGAGACTGAGAGCAGAAAACTGAGAACAGGTGAAGTTTTCCTCTTGCGAACATAAAACTTCAAATTATCATGTTGCAGAAAGTCTTATCTCAAGAGGGGAAAGTATTCGGAGGATTGTCTAATTACAGTTAGAGAGGAGATTAAAGAACAAACTGCAGAGAAATGATTACTATTTTAGTATGACCCAATTGGAAAAGACCAGAAGGGTGTAGGAAGGCATTGGAAGAGGAGACCTTAGAGGAACTGAATGGCCTACTCTATTCATCATGTTCTTAAATGGACATCAGAAGAAATGCAGAGATCACCTGAATCTTATTTAGATTAGATTAGCTTAGATTAAAATCTGATTCCCTACAGTATGGAAACAGGCCCTTCGGCCCAACAAGACCATACCGACCCTCTAAAGAATAGCCCATCCAGACCCATTCCCCTACCCTATATTTACCACTGACTAACGCACCTAACACTATGGGCAATTTAGCATGACCAGTTCACTTGACCTGCACATTTTTGGACTGTGGGAGGAAATTGGAGCACCTGGAGGAAACCCACATAGACATGGGAAGAACATGCAAACTCTACACTGACAGTCTAGTTTCTCCTCCTGGGTACAGATGGTGCTATTTTTGTTTCAGAGTCAGTAGTCTCCAGGTTCAAGGCCCACTCCAGTGCTAGAGCACATTAAATCAAAGCCAATACTCCAGTGGGGTACTCTAGAAGAGCTGAGATGTTAAAACAGAACCTCATCTGCCCTTAGAACCTGCTCCCTCATTCAATCAGATTATGGCTGATCTGATAATCTTCAACTCTTCTTTCCTGTCTTTACCCTATATCCTTTGATTCTCATACTATTTACAAACCTATCAATTGCAGGCTTGAATATACTTTAGATTAGATTACTTAGTGTGGAAACAGGCCCTTCGGCCCAACAAGTCCACACCGACCCGCCGAAGCGTATAGCACCCAGACCCACACTCCTACATTTACCTCTTCACCTAACACTACGGACAATTTAGCATGGTCAATTCACCTAACCTGCACATTTTTGGATTGTGGGAGGAAACCGGAGCACCCGGAGGAAACCCACGCAGACACTGGGAGAATGTGCAAACTCCACACACAGAGTCGCCTGAGGCGGGAATTGAACCCGGGTCTCTGGCGCTGTGAGGCAGCAGTGCTAACCACTGTGCCACCGTGCCGCCCACTTAAAAACCCAGCCTTGGTAAAAGTGCTACAGACTCTCAATTCTTTATCAACTGGTCTTAAATGGCTGACCTTTTACTCTGAGATTCTGACCCCTGATTCCAGACTCTCTCTCAACAGGCAACAACCTCTCAACATCTATCTGTCAAGTCTCCTGAGAATCTTGCATTTCAATAAAGCTGTCTCTCATTCTTCTAAACTCTGAGTACAAGTCCAACCTACTCCATCTGTCCTAAGTAAATTCCTCCACACACAAAATCAACCTCGTGAATCTTTTCTGGACTGCCTTCAATGTCAGTATATCTCTGTTTGGATAAGGAGACTAAAACTATTCCAGCTGTGCTCTAACTGGTGCCTGGTATAGATTTAGTAAAACTTCAATATTTTCCATCCCTCATTCCTTTGAAATAAAGGCCGACATTACATTTGCTTTCCTATTGCCTGCTGAACTTGTATGCTAGTTATTTGAAACTTATGCATAAGGACTCCCAAATCCCTCTGTGCTGCAGGTTTCTGGACACTTTCTCCACTTCAATAATATTCAGCTCTTCTATTCTTCTTGCCAAAGTGCATAACCTCACGTTTTTCTCACAGTATATTCCAACTGCCAGATATTTTCCCACTCATTTCACCTCACATCGACTCTTTGTACCATCCTCACTACTTGCCTTCCCACCTAATTTTTGCCATTCACGTTCACTTCCACCATCCAAGTCACAGTAAACAATTGTTGTTCCATCTCCCGTGGCACTCCACGAGTTACAGGTTGCCATCCTAAAAATACAACCCTTAATCCAACACTGTCTTCTGTTACTTAGCTAACCCTCTACCTATGCTAAATATATTATCCTTAACACCATCTAATTTAGTAGCTTTGTGTGTGAAACCTTATCAAACATCTTTTGGAAATCCATATATATTGCAACTATTGGTTCCCATTTATCTATCCTTCTATTCCTTCCCCAAAAAATTCTAATTTGTCATGCTTGATTTCCCCTTCAAGAAGAAGCCACATTGACTCTACTTGATTGTTTTAATGTATCTCTCAATGCTGTGCTTTTAAATAGATTTAAATCTATTTGTAATAGATTCTCACAAATTCCCCATGACAGCTATTAAGCTAACTGGCCCATTTTTTTGTCCCTCTCCTTTTTTAGATAACATTGGCAGTTTTCCAATTATCATGACTTTCCCAGGATGCTTGAAAGATTACAGTTCATTGCTCTCTCTGTAGCTACTTACAGATTTATAGAACATCGCGCCATACAGCATGGAAACAGACCCTTCTATCCAACTACTCCATGCCGACTATGTTCCCAAACCAAACTAGTTCCACCTGGCTGTGTCTGGCCCATATCCCAACAAACCTTTCCTATTCATGTACTTATCCAAAAGTCTTTTAAATGTTGTAACTGGAGAGGAATAGCACAAAACATTGTAGCTTAACATAGTTAGTTGTAAATGCCAATTGATTAAGAAATATAAATTTCTAAATTAATAGGATACAACCCATTAAATTCAGGGAGTTATTGGTCTTTCAAACTCAATGGTTTCCCTAGAAGATTTTCTCGAGTGATAGTTATTGTATTTATTTCTTTCCCCTCTGCGTCACAGTATTTAACTCTTGAATGTTTAGTAATTTTGAAATGCTGTTTTGTATTCTCTAATATGAAAACTGATGCAAAGTATTTATTCAACTTTTCTACCATTTCCTGGTTCCCCATTTTCATTTTGAGTGTCTTTCACATGCCTGGGGCCTGTTTCACTTTAGCTTCTCTTCCTTGTTATATATTTAAAGAAGCTCTTACTATCTGTTTCATATAATTTGCTAAACTGTCTTTGTGGTTTAATTTCCCCCTTTATAATTTCTTTTCTCATGTGTTGTTTTTTAACACTTTCCCAATCATCTGGTTTACCCCCTAATCTTTGCCACAATGTATTTTGTTCTTTGAATTTGATATTGTCCTTTAACTTTCTTACTTAACCATGGTTGGCTTATCCCCTGCCTACTTCCTCACTGGGATATATCTTTGCTGTGCATCATGAGCTATTTTCTTCGATCTCTGTCTGCCATTGTTCTTCGTCCAGCTGCTAAACCCTTTTCCCACTCCATTGCAGCCAACTCTGCTCTCATTCCTTTGTAATTAATCTTATTTATGTTTAACACAGTTGTTTCCAACCTACGTTCCTCACTCTCCAACTGAATGCTAAATTCTGCCACGTCCTGGTCTCTTAACTAGGGGATCTTTTACTTGGAGATCATATGTTAAATGTGCCTCACTACACATTACAAGATTCAAATTAAAGTGATCCCTGTCTGGATTCACAGCATGTTGTTCTAGGAAAATACCTGTGATACACTCAATGAATTTTTCCTTGTAGCTACCTTTTTGAATTTGATATTTCCAATCTCCATGACAATTACAATCACCCATGATTGACCTACTGCCTGTTTTTTGCATGCCCTCCTATTCTCTTTCAGGATGACTACTGTTAAGGGGCCTATAGACTACTGTCACAAGTGTCTACTTCCCTTTGTCATTTTGTACCTCCATCCAGATGGATTCTAGATATTTTGATCCAAGATAATTTCTTGCTGTTCTTCTATCTCATATTAGCAAGGTGTAATTCTGTATTTCTGTCCTGCTTGTCCTTTTGAAAGGCCCCCTTACCCCTGATTTTCTTTTAACCAGATGTGAACAGGAGGTGTAAGACTTAACCATTAATCCCAATTTGTGCCACTAATTGTTAATTTTGTTCCAAATATCATGTGCAGTTCAGTAAAGGGCCATTAATTTGCCTTTCACCATTTTACCCCGTTGAAGATTAGATTAGATTACTTAGTGTGGAAACAGGCACTTCAGCCCAACAAGTCCACACCGACCCGCCGAAGAGCCACCCACCCACCAGACCCATTCCCCTACATTTACTCCTTCGCCTAACACTACGGGCAATTTAGCATGGCCAATTCACCTAACCTGCACATTTTTGGACTGTGGGAGGAAACCGGAGCACCCAGAGGAAACCCACACAGACACTGGGAAAATGTGCAAACTCCACACAGACAGTTGCCTGAGGTGGGAATTGAACCTGGGTCTCTGGCGCTGTGAGGCAGCAATGCTAGCCACCGTGTTGCCCACAACCTATATACTTTTTTTTTCCATGTTTGTCTACTCTGTCCTTTCTGGTTGCACTGTGGGTTTCATTGAGTTAAAAGCTGGTCTGCAATGCCCCCATATCCTCTTGTCTTTTAAGCCTATGTACTCCCTCTCGAGACCCTTCAGTTTAGCTGAAGCCTGTTGCGACAATGCTGGTTATTCGATTTTTCCAGGATGCTGGTCCCATCATTGTTCAAGTAAAGCCCATCCCCTGGAACAGCTCCCTTCCACCCCAATACTGGAGCCAGTCCCTCATGAACGGAAACCCATTCATCCCACCCTGATCTTTGAGCCACACATTTAACTCTTAGATTTTTATTTACCCTGTACCAGTTTCCAGGCTCAGGTTGTAATGATTATTGCTGTAGCACCTGCTCTATCGTTTGGCTGCTAGTTTCATCAGGACATTACCTCCTTTTAAATTACACTGTTTCATTTCCTTTTCCGGTGGCCAGCTACGGGAGTACTGTTACCGTCTCAGAAAAATGGTGAAAAATGGATCATCTGATGAGGAGCTCTCTGCTGAAAAGGACAATATGATTGAAGAGGTGAGCTTCTCTTGATAAATATGTTGAATTTCCTTTCACTTATTTTGAACGTATGACTTTGAAGCAAATTTAGGGCAACATGTAGAAGAAAAGAATGTGACATTGCTGCTGTAGATCTGACCTACAGCAAGCAATATTGGATATCATCCAATGCTGTATGGATTCCAGTGATTCAAGAAGAAATTCACCACCACCTATGTGAGGGCAAATAGTGAGGGCAGCTATATTTATAACATTATCATATGAATAATGTTTTTTAAGATGTGGTCTTCCACAGCTGTTATCCACCATGTGTTGGAATCCATTCCACAGCTTAATGTTGAGAAAGAATCAGTTACTAACTAATGGTGACAAAGCCTACCGTTTTTGTGAAGTGATATCATAATTTGTTGGATACGCCACCATTCAAGATGTGTATGAGTAAACTTTATGTAAATATTGTGCTTCGTCTAATTCTTGGATTTGCCTTGTTCCTGTACCTGTTGAATTTGTGCGTCAATCAGCACAATGGTAGGCAATATATTAATGAATTATTAGGTGTTACTGTATAAATTTGTGTAAATGTTGAAATTTTTGAGACTAGTCTTTGAGGCTGAATTCATGAGGCATGTCTTAACACTGGTAAAGTTTTGCTTTTGTGGGATTGATATGTAAACTTGATGTAGGCCCAAAATTGAATATTACAATGGAATAAAACAAAAGCAACCCTATCCCCATAACACCACATTGCCCATGGCTAATCCACTTAGCCTGCACATTCGTAGACAATATGGGCACCTTTGCACGACCAATCCACTAATCTGCACATTTTTGGACTGTGGGAGGAAACTGGAGCACCCAGTGGAAACCCATGTAGACACGGGGAGAATGTGCAAATTCCTCAGTTGCCCAAGGTGGAAATTGAACCCGGGTCCCTGGTGCTGTGAGGCAGTAAATGAGCAACTGTGCCACCCTCAAGCCTGTCTTGAGCAAGCATGACCACTCCTTTCTAAAATTTCTCTTTGGCGATGTTTTACACTTGAATATCAACATCAACTTTAATTTTGTGCCTTTTTCCTTACAGTATGGAACAACTGTTCTCCTGTAGCTTCTTACAGGTAGTTGTCTCTACAATGATGGCTTTCTCACCAATCAGAGTACAGTCTTGTTTCCTGGCATGCTACAGCTCATTGATATTTTATCCAATTTTCAATGTTGGCCAACAATATGTACGTAGTTAGCGTTGGCTAATAAAGCGGTGGAATTTGATAATTTTCTTGTTGAGTTCAGGTGACAGCTTGTATGGGAGTTTTTTGTTCCTGACAGAACTAAATTGCAGCATTCCGCAGCGCCAAGCACCGGCTTTGAATTCTTTTCTTTTGCCTCTTTAAGGTGTAGAATCCGTTGGCTCCAAGGAGATAGATTTTGCCAATGTATGTTGACAGACTCCGCCGCTTTTTCAGATGAGGCTGCTAGCATTTTGCTGCACAGTTATACTTCCCCAATTTTAAGTAGGTTTTTATTTTCTGGGACAAGGTGCATAACATGCATCCAGATGTGAAGTCACTTAATATAGACAGGAGTTTTACAGAGAATGAGGACTGATACTGTACTGCATATGTATTTGGAATACACAGCCAACCAAGAACATGAACAGAATCTGGTGATGCATTTAAATAGATTTGAATAAGTATCAGGATAAAGTGGGGTCATATCTTTTCAGCTAGTTATTTCTCTTATATATTAATGGAAACTCAATAGGCAATGATATGAATTGCTTTATATGCTGTAGCTTTCAAAGAGGCCAGTAGGTGGCACAGTGAGATAAATAATATCAATATCTGTCAACATATTGTGTTGAAATGCTAAATGAGAGACTTCATGTAGAAATAGGGTAATGGTCTGTAATGATTTAATCCTCTTTCAACATTTATAGGACATGGAGCTAAAGTGTAGGCAAATTGCATTTTGATACAAATGGGCTATTTGAATGAATGGTAGAGGAAGCTCCAGGGGCCCACCTATATCTACATTTTGGTTCCTATAACTGTTATTTTTGTGAACTGCCCCAGATGCTTCAGCTGTACTATGTGATGTATTTTCTTTACCTAATTAAGCAAAGAAGGTCCAACATGGTGAGTGGAAAAAGAATGTTGTACTTGATGCAGTGAGAAAAAAACCTATGAATGAAGAACGATCATGACTTCAAACCAATGTTGTGCATATTTGTAAATGTAGCTGTACAATTCGCAGCCTGTTGTGTGTAGCAAACATTGAATCTTTCATACAGTATGACTGCAACAAGTGAGGTTTATCAGTCCAGATTACTTTCACTAAATAGTATGTATATGTCATTGGAATACATTATGTAGGTATTACAGGTATTTACTGTTTCTTTTGATTCTAACTTACAGACTGAGTTCCAAAAGCTGGTACCAGTAAACACTGCCTGTTATTTCACCTGTTCTTTAAAAGGTCCATTACGAGGACAGCTTTATCTGTTGGTCAGTTCCCATCAAGTGGTTCCGTGGAGCAATACTAGTATATCACTGTTGTACAAAACGATGGGAGCAGTAAGAGGAAGGAATTGTGTTAGGAGTTGTTATTGGCTGTTAGCACAAAGATACAAAACCCTATGACAGTGTTGGTAATCTCAGAAAAGTGTTCTTATTGAAAAGTAGCAGGATTCCAGGAGAGCTTTTCATGTGTGTATTACCAGCTGAGCAATACTGTTTCAGTATCATATCACATGTTAATTTGCATATTTCCTATATTTATATACAAACTATTTTCATAGTCAGCAGTATGTAAAACTGCATGCACTGCAGTATTATAGTGTAATGGTTACAGTATTTCCAACTGAAAGCTTACAAGTCCATATCCCATCCTGACAAGGCGTGAAATTAAATTCAATACATTTGATGGTTTGTAAACTTTTTTTGAAATTAGGGTTTTTGAATTTGAAACTTTGCTGGATTGTTGTAAAAACTCAATTGGCTTCTGAATGCCTGTTTTCTCCTCACTGGCTGCAGATCTGCATGCTATTTGATTTTTTTTTCCCCCAGCTTAAAAAGCTATTCACGTGCAAAGCAAATTCATTGCTATCATAGGAATACTTGGAATAGGTCTCACCAATGTCACTTGGCTATGAGCATATAGTACAAGAACAACCAATTTAAACCTGTAGTGGGTATTAGTTAAGTATTTTATGCATCAAATGGAGATTGACCGCAAATCTAGTCATAGTGTTGCACCTGATATGTGAAATTTATCTCTAAGATAATACTGAACCTGAAGGAGATAAAAATTGCATTCCACTTTTGATTTTGTAGAGAATGGGGGAAGACTGATGTAATCTATGAAATGCTGTGTACTGTGATGCTTTGCTTTAAATTATAAGACAGATGGTGCTCAGTTCGTTAGAGTGCTTAGACGTTTTTCTGCTGCACAAACTATACAGTGAAATGAAGCTGGAATGGTAGCACAGACCCACAGGATCTTGGCAACTGGTTAGTCCTTGAATTCCCCTCATACTTATGAACTAATTTGTTGTATGGGGGAACCATTCCCTTGAATGATTGATAGAACACTTTATAGTACAATTTAAGATGTCATTTGAGAACGGTCTGGGTAGAATGAAGCTGTTGCTTTTGACTTGGAATCCACTTCAACTGACTAGAATGAAAAAGTACTCTTATTTAATAGCTCTTTCGGCAGGAGAATGGGGAGGGAGTGGTGAGGGTTTGAGGGGCCAATACATCACAAAACCAACCACAATTTGACACTAATTGGACTAGTTTATTCAGAGAGACTTGTAAAGGTGGTTCCTGTGAACAATGGATAAAACTATTGCTCCTCTAAATCTTAAAGGCATTTCAACTTGCACAATGCTGACTTGTTTATCAAAGTAAATTCTTCAGTTCAGCTGAGTTAGAGACGTGTACAGAACCAAATCTTAGATTTTCAGATTTATTACGAAGAGATACAAAAACCTTACTTGTCTTTGTGGCATTGAAGCAACTTTACTGCAGCTCTCGAGAAACTAAATTACACTCTTGGCACAATGGTTTGAATATGGTTCGTGTATATTTCGATGCTGCCATTGAATTTGCCCTTTTAGAATGCTCTCCTTGTGCATTGGTGAAAGTAGCCTATTGTTTTATCTTTCTTTTTGATGACTATTTTCTTAAAACTAAAATCTGCATCTTTTTATTCTCTGGCCTAAGGAGTTATTACAGCTCAATCCTTTAGCATTAACTATAATCACTTTAAATTGCCGACTTGAGTTTAATCTTTTGCCTATGCTCAGCCGCTCTGTCTGGGCTAAAATCTAGTGACAAAATGTACCTAGATGATTCATAAATAGAAGGATAAAGTCAAATTATACTGAACACATCACAAATAGTAATTTTTGATGGCTGTAATGCTTTAAGAAATTTTACTTCTCCCAACAACTCTGTCAAAAATTTTGAATGACAGCCTCTTGTAATATGCAACTAGTTTAATCTCACATTTATGTGTTCTACACTAGAGTGGTAAAATGACAGACTCCTGTACTTAACAAAACTATTTCCCCCAAAACTTCCCTTTTCAAAGCAAAATCTTTTTAAGATTGACCTTAACAATTTAGAGGCTTAGTGATACAACAGCTTTGGTGAACATGGAATACTGGATTGGATTAGTTACATCTCACACTTGCAGTCCTCAAATATTTCAGCCAGAATACTTTCTCTACACATGACAGCAATTGAGAATTGCTTTAAATCCATTGTAAAAGGAGATGGAGAAGACAAAAACTGAAATTGCTGGAATAGCTTTGCAAGTCTGGCAGCATCTGTGAAGAGAAATCAGAGTTAATGTTTCGGGTCCAGTGACCCTTCCTCAGAATGGGGCATTTTTGGGACTCTGAAAGGATTGTTTTGGATTGTATTAAAACTGAGGTGATTCCCATTTAAAACCCAGTATCTATATTTTAAAACATTTCTTTGACAGCCTGTTGATTACAATGAATTCTGCAGTGAGTAACCTGCCTCCTGTCACCCCAAAGTCTGTCCACTATCATCTAAAAAGGCAAAAGTCAGGTGGCATACTCTCCACTTGTCTGGATGAGTGCAATTCCCAACAACAATTGAGGAGTGAGTCACCATCCAGGGCAAAGCAACCTGCTTGATTGACACTCCATCCAGCACCTTCAACGTTCACTCCCTCCACCATCCCGCACACATTGGTAACAGTGTGTACCATCTACAAGAGAGACTGCAGTTACTCACCATGGTTCCTTAGGCAGCATCCTTTGAACATGTACCTTCCACCATCTGGAAAGACAACAGCAGCAGGTGCATGGGAACACCATCACATTTTCGTCCAAGCCCTAGTCCATCCTGACTTCACCATTCCTTCATGCTCACTGGGTCAAAATCCTGGGACTCCACAACAGCTAATGGTCTGCAGTGGTTCAAGAAGGCAGCTCACCACCACCTTCTCCAGGGCTAGCCAACAACGCCCACATCCCTTGTGCAAATAAAAAGAACAGCAACAGAGTTGGGATATACTTTTAAAAATGTGGTTGACCAGCTGAGGCCTGCAGCAATCTTATAGCAGGCAGGTGATTCACTTCCAGAATTGCCCTTTTAAATGTTCGCATTAGCAGGTAACATTATGATTAGAAAAGCGTGTCTCACTATTATGATAACCAGGTAACCATATTCACAAGATTTCTAAGTGCTTGTGTATTCTGGAATGAAGTGAAGATTCAAGATGTTTCTTTGAGATTTTGCAAAAACTTGGCTCTGAGATGCGGTTCTTGTAGCTTTAATCATTGCAATCCTGAAAATGTGTTGCTGGAAAAGCACAGCAGGTCAGGCAGCATCCAAGGAGCAGGAGAATCGACGTTTTGGGCATGAGCCCTCATGCTTGAAACGTCTATTCTCCTGCTCCTTGGATGCTGCCTGACCTGCTGCGCTGTTCCAGCAACACATTTTCAGCTCTGATCTCCAGCATCTGCAGTCCTCACTTTCTCCTCATTGAAATCCTGACAATATTATGTACCCAGAATAGAATTTCCTTTTGTGTCATCAATTCCAAGTCGGGAGTAAAGGAGGTCTGTAGGTCTGCATCATAGGCTAAGTGAGCTGGATAGCCTTTTCGAATCTGCTCTTTATCATTTGTTATTTTGATCCTTTCCAAAGGTTGGTTTCCCATTGGTTCGATCCTTGCCGATGGGCAAAATACTCCAATAGTTTGTTGTGGTTCTGTTCGCCGAGCTGGAAGTTTTTGTTGCAAACGTTTCGTCCCCTGGCTAGGCGACATCATCAGTGCTTGGGAGCCTCCTGCGAAGCGCTTCTTTGATGTTTCCTCCGGTGTTTATAGTGGTCTGTCCCTGCCGCTTCCGGTTGTCAGTTTCAGCTGTCCGCTGTAGTGGTTGGTATATTGGGTCCAGGTCGATGTGTTTGTTGATGGAGTTTGTGGATGAATGCCATGCCTCTAGGAATTCCCTGGCTGTTCTCTGTCTGGCTTGTCCTATGATAGTAGTGTTGTCCCAGTCGAATTCATGTTGCTTGTTGTCTGCGTGTGTGGCTACTAAGGATAGCTGGTCGTGTCGTTTCGTGGCTAGTTGATGTTCATGTATGCGGATTGTTAGCTGTCTTCCTGTTTGTCCTATATAGTGTTTTGTGCAGTCCTTGCATGGTATTTTGTACACTACATTCGTTTTGCTCATGTTGGGCATCGGGTCCTTCGTTCTGGTGAGTTGTTGTCTGAGCGTGGCTGTTGGTTTGTGTGCCGTTATGTGTCCTAGGGGTCGCATTAGTCTGGCTGACAGTTCCGAGATGCTGGCAGTGATACTATGGTACTATGGCAGTGATAAAGTATACAAACCAGACATCCTACTCAGACCCATAGTATCACTGCCAGGGACACCATCATACAAACTGGCCAAAGAACTACAACCAAAACTGAAACACCTGGTCAGCGGATCCAAACACTCTATACAATCAACACAGGAATTCTTGGACATCATCAGAAATATACACATAGACAAAGAAGAAACCATGATATCATTCGACGTGACGGCACTGTTAACTTCGATTGACAAAACCCTAGCCAGAGAAACAATAGCCAACCTACTGGACATACAGAACAGAAAACAGGACGCTGAACCTATCAACAAAGACAGCATACTTAAACTACTGGACTTGTGCCTCACAACACACTTCACATTCAACACCAGATATACGAACAAATCAACGGAACACCCATGGGATCACCAGTTTCGGGACTCATAGCAGAGGCAGTTATGCAAAGGTTAGAACAAACAGTCCTACCACGAATTCAACCCAAACTCTGGGTCAGATATGTCGATGACACATTTGTAATCATTAAAAACACGGAAATAGAAAAAACACACCGGATCATCAACGCCACACTCACAGGAATCCGATTCATGAGAGAAGAAGAAAAGGATAGCCAACTCCCATTCCTAGACGTGATGGTACAGAGAACACCAAACGGAGAATTCACTACAAGGGTATACAGGAAAGCCACACACACAGAACAAGTCCTAAACTATGAAAGTAACCACCCCAACACACACAAACGAAGCTGCATCAGGACACTATTCAGAAGGGCCACAACACACTGCAGTATACCAGAACTGCAAAAAGAAGAAGAGGAACACCTATACAAGGTATTCGCCAAAAACGGATACCCGCGCAACTTCATCAACAGATGCCTAAGAGAAAGACCACAGAACAAGGACATACCACAATCAAAAGGACTAGCCACACTACCATACATCGCATCTTGGAACTGACAGCCAGACTACTGCGACCCCTAGGACTCATAACGGCACACAAACCAACAGCCACGCTCAGACAACAACACACCAGAACGAAGGACCCGATACCCAACATGAGCAAAACGAATGTAGTGTACAAAATACCATGCAAGGATTGCACAAAACACTATATATGGCAAACAGGAAGACCGCTAACAATCCGCATACATGAACATCAACTAGCCACGAAACGACACAACCAGCTATCCTTAGTAGCCACACACGCAGACAACAAGCAACATGAATTCGACTGGGACAACACTACTATCATAGGGCAAGCCAGACAGAACAGCCAGGGAATTCCTAGAGGCATGGCATTCATCCACAAACTCCATCAACAAACACATCGACCTGGACCCAATATACCAACCACTACAGCGGACAGCTGAAACTGACAACCGGAAGCGGCAGGGACAGACCACTATAAACACCGGAGGAAACATCAAAGAAGCGCTTCGCAGGAGGCTCCCAAGCACTGATGATGTCGCCTAGCCAGGGGACGAAACGTTTGCAACAAAAACTTCCAGCTCGGCGAACAGAACCACAACAACGAGCACCCGAGCTACAAATTTTCGCACAAACTTTGAACTCCAATAGTTTGCTGTTGCCTTATACAGGAAGGCTGATTAGAAATCTCTCTTGCTCTTACCATCTTCTGTAGGCAAATTGGAAGGGTTTCCAAACTGATGGTTAGCCTGTTCCGTGGTCAACAAATCCTGGCATGGGACTCGAGCCTGGAGCTTCTGGTCCAGAATCAGGAGCGCTACCCAATGTGTCATAGGACATGATCTTGGAGGTAACGCAAGTGAAAGAAATTTTACATTGGTGCACAGCCTTTGTCCCAAGCCCTTCCAAGAATGCTGAAGAAGGGCCTGTGCCCGAAACGTCGAATCTCCTGTTCCCTGGATGCTGCCTGACCTGCTGTGCTGTTCCAGCAATAAAGTTTCAACTTCCAAGAATGCACTCACTAGGTTAAAGGTTACTCAATGTTGTAATTAAGCAAATCTAGCAAGTAATTTGAGCACAGTAAGTTCCCACAAATAATCAGAGTGACTAGATAATCACTTTTGGTTTTGGCAGAGTGTTCAGGTATTGGTCAGGTCACTGAGACAGCCTCCCAGCTTCTCCCTAAATAGTGCTACAGGATCTTTTGCCACTGTCTTGAGAGCATAGACTGAGCTATGATTCAGTATCTTATCCAAGGCACTGCAGCATGCTCTTGACATTGAGCTGAAATGCCAGCCTACATCAAACCTATGCAATGAGGTTTGAATGCATAACTTTGAATTAAAAATCCTACCAAGGCTGATGTATGAATTTAAAAAAAAACTATTGCACATTTTATTGTTTTCTTTGTAGAATTCATGCATAACTTAATTAACAAGTGACTTTTAGTAGGAAAATATTACAACTATGCACTGCAGGCTGTTAACAATTTACTGGTGGTCATGGCTAATATCAAGGGGTTAATTGACCATTTCATATCATGGACATGGGCATGTTTAATTAGGGATAATGCCTTGTTGCTCTTTTTCTTGGCTTTGAAGAGATGGTTGCAAAAGGGAATGTTTCCGTTGTTAGGAGTGAAAAATTAAACCTGAAAGGGAAAAATAAAAGACTGCAGGTTGTGGTTTCTTTGTGGATGACCTGCATTCTGTCAGTGTTTGAACAGTGCACTTGGTAAGCACAGCTGTGTTGCAGATGCCATACACATTTGAAATAAAACATCAGGACTTTATGTGCTTTCTCTGGACTCTTGGATCTCCCTGCTGTGTTCAAGCACTGGCACTTATGTCCTTCCGAATGTACTTTTGGACTCTAGTACTCTGTACATAGTCTTAAAGTGGGTTTACACATTGGCCTTTCATCACAGGGATGTGGTTTACAATCCAGTCTGGGGCTGATGGGATGAAAGATTCTTTGTTTACTTCAGAGTTCTAAGCAGAATGAGTTTGCTTAGTTCCAGTGACGTTATTAGTACAGTGAAACCACAGTGTAAAGCTGGCAATTGGCACTTTCACCTGAAGGCCACTTGACCCTGCTGTGGGAAAGTGGAAAATGTCCACAGGTATAATGAAATGGATGTCTTGGGATCTGATTTACTGGTTTTCTTTTAAGAAATGACCATGAGGATAAATCTCATCAAAGGCCTTCATACAATTCCTCTGGAAAAGCTGCTACTTGAAAGGGAGTCTGTAGAAAAATTTCATGGTCAACTTAAAAGTTGCAATGAGTGAACCAATTTCAGATGGTAGTAAAAGCACAAAATTCAGCTGATGTAATGTGATCATCTTGCCACCTTTTCTATATAAATGGAGTGACTGCACATCGAATTCCATCCACTGTTCTGGTCACACCTTTATCACAATGATATTGGAGCAATTGAGAATATTGCATAGGCTTTCAGTACAATCTCAAACTAGCTGTGTGTCAGGAAACCAAGTAATGGTTAGTGGATACTTTTTGTACTTGAGGATGCTATGTAGTGGTGTTGCTGAGGAATTAGTCTGAGGATCTTTTCCTTTCCCTGATTTCTATTAATGGGCTAAATCTCAGTGGTGGAAGCCAGCTGATTTGAGGCATTCAAAAGGGAATTTGATTATTTTAAAAAAAAAATGATGTGTAGGGCTTCAGGATTGGATGGATGATTGGTATTCAGTCATGCTGCTCATTTGGAGAGTCAGTACAGACACAATGGGTAGAATGACCTCCTGCACCATAACAATTCTGTGATTTGAGAGGATGGAGGAACTGGATTTTGTGGAGTGATTATATAAGCATGCTTTCAAAAAAAGATTGAGCATTGATGTATTTGCTGTTTTAGGATTATAAAGTGACTCGATAATGCAGACAACGATGGGCTGTTTATTTTCATTCTGTAGAGTTGAATCAAACCAATCTGCAGAAACATTTCTGTGAACACATGCTATATTTATGGAAAAGTCTCTCTTAGGAGATAATAGGTGCAGATAATTAATTCAGGATTGTTTTTGAAAATAATATTTTACTATATAGTATGAGTAATTTGAAACATGCCAAGTACAAAATTACCTATGATTCCTAAACTTTTCACCTCTGGGAATTTGCTAAATACGTATAGAATAATTGATAGAGTTTTATATGTAGTTAAAGGGAAATCAGTGGATGTGCTATACTTATATTTTCAGAAGTAATTTGACAAAATATTACCTCACAGGTTACTGAACAAACTATGAGCTCATGTTGTAGAGGCTAATACATTCACGTGGATAGAGGATTGTTTTTGGCTAATGGAAAGGGTGGGAAACAGAGGGTCATTGTCAGGCTGGCAGGATGTGACAAGTGGTGTGTCATAGTGTTAGGACCACAATTATCTATAATCTGCATAAATAACTTGGATGAATTTGCTGATGATGAGAAATCAGTAAGAAACTAATTTATGAAAAGCACGGGTCCACAAAGCATTATGAATAGTTTCCTGAATGGACAAAAAAAAATTGGCAGATGGACTGTAATGTAGGACGATGTGAACTTGTCCACTTTGGCAGGAAGAATAGAAGAGCAGGATATTATTTAAAGGGAGAGAGATTGCAGAATTCTGAGGTACAGAGGGTTCTCGGTGTAGTGGTGCAAGAATTTCAGAAAGTTACTGTGTAGGCGCAACAAATGATTAGGAAGGCAGATGGAAATTTGCCATTTATTGCGAGGGAAATTGAATATAAAAGTAAGGGTGTGTTGCTACCATTGTACAGAATGTTGGCAAGGCCACATCTAGATCATTTTGTCCAGTAATCACCTACTTTATTCAAAAATGTTGTTTAAGAAAGGGCACTAGAAACAGCTCCGAGAAAGTTCATCCAAATAGGATGGGGTATTATCCTAGTTGGATGAGGGCAAGTTAGACAGACTGGGCCTGTATCCATCAGAGTTTAGAGGGACAAGAGAAATGAAGATCCTGAGGTGGACTTGACAGGTTGCATGCTGAAAGGTTGCATGCTTGTCAGAGAGTCTAGAAATAGGCAACACGATTGAAATATCAAGGTTTGCCCATGTAAATTAATGTCCGAGAGGGTTTTTGTTTAGTTCCGTTTCGTCTTTGGAACATGCTTCTCCAGTAGAGACTGGGGTCATTCGATGTTTTTAAGGCAGAAGGCAACAGTTTCTTGGAATTGAGGCCAAATCTGATCATTATTGGAAAAACAGTAGAGGGGCCGAATGCCCTACTTCCTTACCCTATGTTCATACGTTGGCTGCAGTGATCAGTCAGCAACTCCATTATTGTTCCCTGTTGTATCTATCAAGACAATGGAAGCAATATTAAATGGATTATGATTTTTGTTCATGCAGCAATTCCTAAGCTATTAGGAAGTGCTGTTCTGGAATTGAGGTGCGTGAGAGAGCAGTTCATTCCATGCAGATTCCTGAAATGGGAAAATCTCTCAGCACTGGTGTCCATTACCTCTAACACAAAATTGAACAAAGCAGACAAGATTTTTCAAAATGTGGTGAACTTTAGGCAGAATAACAACTGTTTGTCTGAAGATGAAAACCTGTCTGATGTGTACAAAGTTAAAAATAACACAACACCAGGTTATAGTCCAACAGGTTTAATTGGAAGCACACTAGCTTTCGGAGCGACGCTCCTTCATCAGGTGATTGTGGAAGGCTCGATCGTAACACAGAATTTGTATTTGTGTATTAGCCTTCACTAAAGGGACCTAAATTGGGCATCTCAACAATGTAAGGATTTCATTATCAGTAGTTGGATAAGTAAACAACAGCTGCTGTTTTTGTAGTGCCTTTTAATAGACAAAAACATTCCAAAGTTTTAATTGTTGGATTTTTTTTTAGGCTGTTTGCTCAATGAGGTACCAAGTAGCTCTGTTTGAAAGCAATGGTATTGAAAGGTTTGTAGCAAAGAAAGCTTTTTGAGCCTGGAGTAAATGGCCGGTGAAAACTAATGGTTTTTGAAGCTACATTAAAGCTTTAATTTGACTATCACTGAATGGAAGAAAAAGCTGGAAAATTTCCAACTTTCCCTGTTCTTGCATATTTTTACTGAAGATATTTAGGCTGTATTTACACGCAACTGTGGAATCAGTACAAACGTTATACTAATGTTACAGTTGTAATGCAGATGCATTTCAGAAAAGTCTTTATCCATTCATTTTGTATTGGAGCAATGAAGTTTGCCATGCTTTAGTTGTTATGTAACTAACAACACACAAAGTAAAATGATTAATTCAAGGATAAAATAGATTGATCAATATATGACAAACTTAAAACTTGTCAGATGATGAACCTACATGATGATTGTGTTGTAAGTGTGAAGCTACTTCTCTTCAGTTGCAGTGAAACTACAAAACAAATTCGAGACCTGGACTTAAACTGAACATGCTGCTTTGGTTTGACATTTGTTCCTGTCTTCACATCATATGCACACTAAGATGAGCCAACGCGTCTTCATTCTGGCACTAAACTTGCAGTGTGCATGCAGTTAAGAATGTGGGGCAGATTTTACTGGGGTGGCTGTTGCAGAGAGGTTGGCAGAGAAGAGTCCCTAAGCTGGGGAGGGGAAGTGCCCCTGATGGGTATGGAGAATCCCCAGAGCTGCTACCACCTCCTCCCCCTGGTCCTCTACTCCATCCAAATGCCCTTCCACCTGAGATGGTTTGGGAGCTGCCTGGCTTCCTTTGTTTCATTTTCCATGGCCATGCGTACTACTGCAGTGGGGGTGCAAACAAGTCCTTAATTAAGGGCCTGAGTATGCCTAAGAGTGGGCTGATGCCTTCGCCACCCACTGTATGACGTGGAACAGCTCCGGGTGGGTTGGAGGGAAACCAGTGAGCTAACCACCCATTTTATTGTTTTCACCCACTGCCTCAAATACACCGGCTGGAGAGGCCATGAATAGCCTACTATTTAAAATGAGGGACCTCTACACCTTAGATGTATTGCAAGTATCCGAATACAAGTATGTTAACAGCAACTGACATTTTCTGACTTGGAACTAATTTGCAATATCTACCATAGGTAGCTTTAAAAAATACCACATCTCTTCTTTTAAATTACAGATGGATTCCGAAACAGCAAATAAATGTGCCTAAAATGCTGTGCATGTAAAGTAATGCAAATAACTAATCTGCAAAAATAATGTATCCAGAAACATTCTAGAAACCTACGTCTGACCAAATAGCCAACAAGTTCGCTTTTCCCAGTTGCTGAGTGACACACTTTTTTGTTTTTCAAGAGTTTTATGTTTGTGCTTCAGATTTGCGCAGTTGGTGATTATTTTCTCTTCTGCTTTTCAGAAAAAGAAACCCTGTGAAGTGAAACACTATAGGCACTTCAGTTTTTCTTTTAAAGTAGCTTAACCTAACTGCCCTCATTAGGTCAGTAAGTATTTGTGGAGAGAACAGACAGGTTAATGTTTTGGATCCAGTCCTCTCTTCAAAACTGAAGAAAGGTTTTTATTTGAAACAGATGCTCACTTGTACTCTATACTTATAATGACGCACATTATGGGTTTCTAGCATTCTGTTTTTGGTTCAGATTTATAGCATCTGCAGAATTTTGATTTTTATTGGTTTCTTTATTGCTTGCAAGGTTCCAGTTATAGCTACTTGTACAATCACAGCTGCTCTCTCCAAATACACCACGACTGAAGTGTTCTGTGAAAGTCTTTACGTAATACAATACTGAGTAAAGACTTACATTTGATTTTCCTATTTCCATTTACGCAACTGAACTTTCAAAAAAATGTCAAGTTTTTCATCATTGGTTGAAAAAAGACTGCAAAATCCTATTGCTTTTATGTTGGGTGTGAGCTCCTCAATTCTTGCAATGAACAACTGAAATATGCAGTCAAGAAATCAATGAAATTAATCCCCAGCTTAGAACATAGAACATAGAACATAGAAGAATACAGCTCAGTACAGGCCCTTCGGCCCTCGATGTTGCGCCGATCCAAGCCCACCTAACCTACACTAGCCCACTATCCTCCATATGCCTATCCAATGCCCGCTTAAATGCCCATAATGAGGGAGAGTCCACCACTGCTACTGGCAGGGCATTCCATGAACTCACGACTCGCTGAGTAAAGAACCTACCCCTAACATCTGTCCTATACCTAACCCCCCTTAATTTAAAGCTATGCCCCCTTGTAATAGCTGACTCCATACGTGGAAAAAGATTCTCACTGTCGACCCTATCTAAACCCCTAATCATCTTATACACCTCTATCAAGTCACCCCTAAACCTTCTTTTCTCCAATGAAAACAACCCCAAGTGCCTCAGCCTTTCCTCATACGATCTTTCTACCATACCAGACAACATCCTGGTAAACCTCCTCTGCACCCGTTCCAGTGCCTCCACATCCTTCCTATAGTATGGCAACCAAAACTGCACACAATACTCCAGATGTGGCCGCACCAGAGTCTTATACAACTGCAACATGACCTCAGTTCTCCGGAACTCAATTCCTCTACCAATAAAAGCCAGTACGCCATATGCCTTCTTCACCGCACTATTTACCTGGGTGGCAACTTTCAAAGATTTGTGTACATGGACACCAAGATCCCTCTGCTCATCCACACTACCAAGTAACCGACCGTTAGCCCAGTACCCCATCTTTTTATTACACTTACCAAAGTGAATCACCTCACACTTAGCTACATTGAACTCCATTTGCCACCTTTCTGCCCATTTCTGCAGCTTATCTATATCCCGCTGTAACCTGCCACATCCTTCCTCACTGTCTACAACTCCTCCGACTTTCGTATCATCTGCAAACTTACTCACCCAACCTTCTAACCCCTCCTCCAGGTCATTTATAAAAATGACAAACAGCAATGGTCCCAAAACAGATCCTTGCGGAACACCGCTAGTGACGGCACTCCAAGATGAACATTTGCCATCAACTACTACCCTCTGTCTTCTTCCAGCCAGCCAACTCCTAATCCAAACCTCCAACTCACCCTCAATGCCATACCTCCGTATTTTTTGCAGTAGTCTACCATGCCGAGACAACTGCCATGATGCTGAAAATCTAACTCGCTGCTGTGATATTTTTGGTTGAAGAGGGGAAATTGGCTAGGGCTCCACTATGACCCATACATAGATTGACCGTCTTGATCCTCGGATGCTGCCTGACCGGCTGTGCTTTTCCAGTGCCATACTTTTCGATTCTGATTTTCAGCATCTGCAGTCCTTAGTTTCTCTCTGTCACTTTTAAGCCAGACTTGTCTTACGGGTAAGGAAAATGTAACCATCATTAATAGCTACTGATGCATGCTGGGACATAAAACTGAAACTTATTTGTAGGTTAATTGCAATGAGCTAAATGTTTTAACCAGAGCCACATTTTGGCAAACACCTTTTAAACATGTGCACACTCTGAATTTTGCAGTAAACTTATTTTTGTTTTATAAATCTTCAGCACTCTTTAGCACTGCACTGTTAATGGCATAGTTCCTGATTTACTAGGTAAGAGTAAATTCAACAAGAACAAAATACTGTTCTCTGTGGCATTTTGCAAAAACTCTTTGTATGTATGTCTATGATAAATACATTAACTACAGGTATATTTGAAAATCTTCAGTTGTTTTTCACAAGAATAAAGATGTGCTGCTTTAACAATTTACAGCATTTTTCTGACCGTTTTATATGTTTTCATTAAGTCTCTAAACAGTTACTGCTGTAAGAAAAAGACCCTTTAGTGCTTGTCCACTAAGTTGTGGATTCTATTTTGCTTCATTTTTCACAGTAGAATCAGCGAAAAGTATTGAGCGGCTATGTTCTTAAGCACTTGATGTCAAACAGCTTAGGTATTAACTGGTGAGATTTATCTACTATTTGAGTAATAGCTTGGCAGCACTCTTAATAACATCCCAGTTGTTTAATGTAACTACTTTTTATTTATTTCAACTCTCATTTTTCAATTTTAATGCTTCAACTTGGTTACGTTGAAAAAAGTAGTCTAATACCTCCGCATGTTTTCTGCCCATAAGTTTGTTTGTTTGTTTGTTTGTTTGTTTGTTAACTTCAGTTTCTAACCATCACCAAATCATGTTCTAGTGAAGTTCAGCAGGTGGCTTAGCATCTTGCTTAAGCTGTCAGTGAGGCTGGACAAGTTACTGAGCTTTGGGGGTGTATTACTGCGGACTTGATCCAATATCCAGACATGTGTATTCTCCAGTGGAAGTTACAGGATACTGAGCAGGGAGCAGGCTGTAATTCTTCACCCAACATTTCCACAGTCCCATCATTCAGGCCATCTGCTGTGCCATTCTGGGTGAGATCAGATCAATCAACATAAACCATGGATGATTTTTGCATCTGAAAAAATAACTTGTTCTCCCCACAGCCACAGACCTGTTTAATGTTTTTTGTTTTAAATAATGGTTCAAATTTTTAGTTTGTTTAGTTCAGCTCATCACTCAATGGTGTATTTACTAACTGGGGCCATTGGGGCAACCCAGCCACCTCTGACTTGGAGCTGCCATCAGTTACTTCAGAAATCAAAAGAGTTTACAAGATTAAAGCCAATGACTCTGCTTTGGATCTGAGTCACCTGTTGTCCATCCACTTTTATAGATATTGTCATTTCATAGTCGATGTTTCCCATGCAGAGCCAAAATTGAATTTTTAACCTCATGTAGAATTATATCTCCCTGGATTTGTAATAAATAACATGAAAGCAATGAATATTTGAGGATTAAAAGGATTATATTTTGAATCCATTTTTGTGTGGGTGAAAATTGAGTCGGATCAGTGATTCTATGTCAGTATTGAGAATGACATTAATTGATATCAGAATCCCTCTGGAATAGTTTAACTACTGTGTACTTTTGCTAAATAGGTTGATGTTATTTGTCAAAACAAGATTTAGGATGACATTAACAAGACATTAGTTCTTTTGTGTCTCTGGTTGTGTAGTCATACGTGAAAGAAGAAGCAGATTGTGGGCGGCACAGTGGTTAGCACTGTTGCCTCACAGCGCCAGAGACCTGGGTTCAATTCCCGTCTCAGGCGACTGACTGACTGACTCTGTGGCGTTTGCACGTTCTCCCCGTGTCTGCGTGGGTTTCCTCCGGCTGCACCAGTTTCCTCTCACAGTCCAAAGATGTGCAGGTCAAGTGAATTGACCATGCTAAATTGCCCGTAGTGTTAGGTAAGGGGTAAATGTAGGGGTATGGGTGGGTTGTGCTTCGGTGGGTCGGTGTGGACTTGTTGGGCCGAAGGGCCTGTTTCCACACTGTAATGTAATGTAATCTAATCTAATTGTGCAATGGGAGCTTTTCAAGTCTGCCTAAGTCCAATGCGGTGTCAGTGATTTCTAGCTAGACAAAGCACAGGTAATTATTATACCCCAGGAAACATTTTCACAAACTTGTTTTGAATGTCATGGAGTATTCTTTCGAGTTAAACCTTTCTATGTAGTTTAGTTTCAAGGTAAATCTGTAGTTTTCAGTCTCTCTATTAGTAAGTAATGCTTCCCTGCTGTGCAAACGTCAGTGCTGTTGAAAGTGTTTCTTTTCATTGTTTTGATTGTGCCATGCACTTACCAGTGCGGTCACCTTCAAAGTACCATCTATTGCTGGATGGCAAAAGATTACTCATAACGATGGCATCTCTTGAGTTCACAAATGACAGTAACTGGCATGAAACCCGATTTATGAAGTGAGCCATAGCTTTACGAAAATAGTGTTAATTGTGAATTTAGTTTATTAATGTGGTGTTATCACAATGGGAATCCTTTTTTGAAAATTTGGGAGCATTTTCCATTTTAAGTTTTATGATAAACTGGTTTTACTTCCACATATAATCAGTTGAATGGTTGTCTTACTTTCTGAATAACTTAGTACATAATTGAGCAATGAAATTAGGAATATCCCAGCATCAATGCTGAACATTGGGGAGGGTGCTGAGGAGACATAATTGAATCAGGCAGGGCCTTGGCAGTTGTTTCTTACGAAACATGCTTGCTGGAGCTGTCTCTTTTCAGAGTAGCTGCCATGAATAATTGTAGTTAACAATTGAAGCAGGTTGCCATAACGAATGGTGGAATCTGGCTTATTGGACTTTGTATCATGGCAGGATAAAGTGAAATAGGCTGAAGGATCAGCTGAAGAAGATCCTATCTTCACATCGGAGTCACAGTTTGTTCAGATATAATTTCGGGCCACGTGCTCTACCAAGAGCAACCCTCAGCTAAGTCTTTGGTTGCAGGCGTAGAGGTGAATTGTAGGACATGTCTTAATCACGATCACCAAGAGTGCTGCACGCAATATTTATAGAAACTTCATGTTTGCCTTTTTGGCAGCAGTGTTGCCAGGCCACATGCATATCCAATCTCCACTCAACTTGGTGTTCCAATTCTTTTTGACACATTACAAAAACAAGTGCTGGGCAATTGTAAGTGGCTGGCTGGATATTTGAACAATGACCTGATTAAATATTGATGGACGTTTTTCAGGCTTCTCTGAGAAATCAACCTGCAAAACTTGCTATTTGTGTCCTCATTTTCATCCAGAAAACTGGTACAACCATAACTAATATTTACGTCCATTAACTTTCTTACAGGCACAATTTAGATATGTCCTGTTTTTTGCAGCAGGGATTTTTAAGAAGTCATATCCCAGGTGGTTTGTTTGTTTTTTCGTTCATAGAATGAGTCAGTGTTTATTGCCTGACCTTAATTGTCCTGAGGAGTCTGGAGTCACCTGTTGGCCAGGCCAGAGATGGATGGCAGACTTCCTTCACTGAAGGATATTAGTCACACAGAAGATTTTACACTAATTACCAGGAGACTTTTTTTTTCAAATTTTTGAGTTCAAATTTCACTATCTGCCATCATGGATTTTGAAGCCATATCCTCAGAACATTAACACTATACCACCGCCTGCCTTTACAAGTTGATCTAATCAAGTACCTGAATAATGTTTGGAAAGATAGCTGGATATGGCCAGCAAATGAAATCCTGCAAATTCCACTTTCATATTATGACATTGTGAAGACTACCTTTCTTTCTTTTTAAAAAAAACCCACTCAAAGAAACATTGACAGGTACCCTTGAATATCAGAAATGCAAACTTGGCTGGTATTTACCTAATGGTCGAGGAAGTGGTGCTGGAAAAGCACAGCAGGTCAGGCGGCATCTGAACAGGAGTAGAATTGACATTTCGGGCAAAGGCCGTTCATCAGGAATGGTTTTTGCCCAAAACGTTGACTCTCCTGCTCCTCAGATGTTGCCTGACCTGCTGTGCTTTTTCAGCACCACACACTCTCCTCTCATCTCCAGCATCTGCAGTCCTCACTTTCTCCTAGTTAATTCACCAATTGGTATTTACATTTAAGACCATTCCTTTTTCAACATCTCTGCTATTTGGTACAAAAACACCATGTTTGGCTTGATATTTAATACTGTTTCCTTTAACCAGGAACACATTCCATTGTACAATGAGGGACTTTTCACAATATATGATTGTCACTAAGAAATTGCTGCTTTTATTCCTGTGTAAGTCCTTAGTTTGACGAAATGTAAGCAACTACCTTTCCGCAAGTGTTGAAAAAGTATTTCTCTTACTTGGGCTTCAGTAGGTTGAAGAAATGATTTATAATAGTTCAGCAACCTGACCAATCAATAAATCAATCAATGATCTCAAATTAATGTCAAACCATCACTGAGTGAAATGTAGCCCACAGCAAAGGAAGGGCTTGGAGATAATTGAAATGCATATGTAGCATGCACAACTTCTGGGCCAGGTGCAGGGGAATAAGATTCAGCCTAGGTTTTCAGCTGGTTGCTGTGTCAAAGTGAGTGTGAATCTGTATCTAGTAGAGATAGAAATGATTTAAGTTCGGCTGAGCTTGAGGCATGTAGGAAGAATTAGAATTAAAATTGTCATGTATATTCCAGTATAGAAGTCACCATCTTGGTTACAATATCAGAATTTTTAAAAAAAAGCATAAATGAAAGAAAGCCAAAAGGTAAGAAAGATGTCCAGATATTAAAGTGTAAGTCTTTAGAAATAGTTTAGAAACATGAGTAAACACATGTTTTTAACGAAGGCTGCGATGGCTGTGTTTTTATCACCAAGAAAGAAAGAAGACTTCTTTCAAAAAGCAAGAAATTTGAGTGCCCACTGATGCTCCGGCAATAGGCACAGTCTGGCACTTTCTTTGTATTTTGATCTCCCTCTCCTGAGAAGGCTCGATTCCATGGTTATGATCTTGGAATGAGTGGCCATGGGTGTTGAGATCTCTGTTTAGAAGTTTCATATTTTATAACTTGTCCATTTAGTAAAGTTGGAAAATGGTGAATATGGCCAAATGCTCTGTGTTGTGTATTCTTGAAACGATTGACTAATTAAAGTTCTGTCCCTCAATGTATTACCTGCTTCAAAATGGAAAAGAAAAATGCCAGTTAGTAAGGATCATTATTATTCCAACAACTCTACTCAAACACTGAGAATTGTGGAAAATGTATCAATAACCAGTGATAAGATGACACTGGGCAGATGAAAGATCTTTCCCACCAAAGACAATTACATCAATATTACTATATTGTATCAAATTTTCTTTGATATAATTGATCCTCTTTTGTACCAAATTGTTTTTCTCAGGCACCTGAGCCTTTCAGAGAAATCTCCAATTTATGTTGTTAGTTCAAAGGACCAGAAAAATAGTCATACGTCCAAGAACAGTGAAGGAGGGGTCTCTTAACAGCCTGTAAAATCAGCTTATTGAGGCAGGGTTCAGGGAAATATCAGTGTTTTCCATACACGGCTCCATGAGGAAGTTGTTAGAGATTTGAGGTGGATCTTTGCAAAGTAGCATCCAATCACTTAGGCCTCAGAAACAGTGCGATAAATTGCACAAAGTCATGAGTGCATTTTTGTTTTCAAAGCACCTACAATTTTCTGGTAAATCAACTGCATACATAGCCTTGCTAGTCTCATCGAGCTCAGAAAATCCATGCATCTAAACTGCAAGAAAATGATACCACTGCAGTTCTATGAATTCACAAGAATCTCTCCCCAGAGAATATAAATCTGCAACGTAAAGTATTCCAGTTAGATGCTAAGATTGTAGTTAAAGTTCATTAGATCATTATTGTTCATCTTCCTATAAATGGATTATTTTTATTACCTTTAATTCACTACGGCATGCAGGATCACCAATGGGCTGTTTTGAAGACTGATATCATAAAGCAGCCTTGACAAGAACTCCCTATATTAAAAGGTTAAAGACGTGGTGAAGAACTGTCTGCTCCTTATCAGTCTTGAAATGTTAAGGAACATTTTTTTGTAATTAGACATGTGACCGGAGATTAGAAATTCTACAGACTATCATTTTACTGCGATATTATGCACTTTGTTCCAAATTTTAGTTTAAAAATCTCTTGTCTCATCAAACCATTTTCCATTCGTGAAATGGAATCCTCCAGGCTGTATTGGACAGTTTATGGGAAATAACTGAGCTTATTGAAAGTTTAGAATAGCTTCTGCCTATTGCTGCAAATTATTATTTTATATTCTGTAACTGGCTTCAAACTCTGTAAAATAACTCTATAAAATGTCATCACTGTGTGGGGGTTCTTGGTGTTTCCTGTTACATTTGCTGATGTTACATCAATGACTATGCTTCAAAAAGTCCTCTTTATATCCAAAGTACTTTGGCATAGTTCGAGGCCATGTGAATGTGTCCTTCCTTTCAATAGGGAGCAAGCTTGTCAGAGAACGTTTCCAATTGTAGTAGGGGAGTTAGTTGGAATTTTGAAAGATGCTGAGCTGCTAAAGCCTCCCAAAGTCTGTCTTTGTTGATGAAGCAGGGAAAAAAAGTTTGCATTTCTTTTTCTCTCAGTATGATCGTTTTTTGTTTACTTTTCCTCAAAGGTCATTGATAGAATCCTTACAGTGTCGAAACAGGCCGTTCAACCCAACAAGTCCACACCAGCCTTCTGTAGAATAACCTACCCACACTCACTTCCCTACCCGTCTACATTTACCCCTGAGTAATGCACTCAACCTACACATCCCTGAACATTATAGACAATTTAGCATGTCCAATTCACCTAGCCGGCATATCTTTGGACTGTGGGAGGAAACCAGAGCACCCATTGGAAACCCACGCAGAGACAAGGAGAATGTGTGGAGTTTGCACAGCCCGAGGCTAGAATGAAACCCAGGTCGCTGGTGCTGTGAGACAGCAGTACTAACCACTGAGCCACTGTGGCATCCATATGATGTATGAGGTTATATTGCACAGATGGAATAATGACTTTTTCTTATCTCTTTACCAATGGATTTGTTTATAAATTGCTTCTCAAGGCTTAAACTTTAAGATCTGGATGTTTTTCTTACTTTTGGCTTTCTTTTATTTCTGCTTTTTTAAAATTTTGGTTTTGTAACCAAGGTGGCACTGGAGAATGAGGACTTTGGGCACTTTTTTTTTTCCCCCTGGTACTTGTGTATTCCTATATTTGAGTACATGTGACAATTCCAATTCTAAATCTAAAGTGAGGTGAATAGCACAATGCACATTAAAAAAAATTTCTTCTTTAGGCCATTCATCTGTAAGTCCACAGAAGAAAATAGAACGGATTTTTCAATTTACAGTCTGAGCATTGCACTAGCGCTGATCCCAATGGAAATGAAAATTGGTCATTTGTTACAAAAAAACCATCCTAATCAGCAAGGATATTGAAAGTCCACCCCATGGTGTTTAAAGTTCAATTTACATTTTATCACAACTTGAGACTCGACCAAATCTAAAGACCTGCTTGCTTTTCTTCATTCCTTTTGAAGGCAGATTTTGCGATGTGCAAATGACAGTGGTTAAGATGCTTGTGATTCTGCAGATTGTGATCTATCTCTTTTAAAGAAAATATAAATGCCTCTGTCACTATTTTACCTGCTGCTGAGTTGGATTAGTAAAGGAAGCTAGTAGAAGCCGAGGTTGTCAGAGGTAACAAGGTGTCCAAACAGCTGCTCTAGGTTTACTAAATATTACAAGAGAGTGCTTTGAGAAAGGGAGTACTCTCCATTTGAAGTGTAATGTGATCTCTGAATTATGGGGAGAGAATCTTTTAAACTCTGTGTGTCAGTCCAGAAGTGTTTTGTGTCTTGAACATTAATTAAGTTTTGCAGATTTTTTTTTTTACTTCTGATGTGTATTGTTTCAATTCTCACTTTCCGGAAAGAAAGCAAATTTGGCTGCTGGTAAAGTTTGCGCTCTCGTTCATGTTCTAACTTTCCACTAGTAGGCAAATACTGATTGTATTGATGAAATGTTTTATATATTTGATGTGATTTATTATTGCTACATGTACCTAGGTATAGTGAAATGCTTTTTTTTTTTACATACAGCACAGGCAGATTATACCATACAAAGTGTAGTAGGGTAATAGGAAAAACAATATAAGGATATGTATTTATAAAATACTCATTTATATCTGAGACTTTGATAACTTTATTTAACTAATGAAACAGAGGGAATCAAAGGGTATATTTGTTTCTGTTCCATGCTTCCACAGGTAGAATAGAGACCTAAGCATGCTAGCGGCACGGTGGCACAGTGGTTAGCACTGCTGCCTCACAGTGCTAGAGACCCGGGTTCAATTCCCATCTCAGGCAACTGTCTGTGTGGAGTTTGCACATTCTCTCGGTGTCTTCGTGGGTTTTCTCTGGGTGCTCCGGTTTCCTCCCACAGTCCAAAAATGTGCAGGTAGGTGAATTGGCCATGCTAAATTGCCCATAGTGTTAGGTGTAGGGGAATGGGTCTGGGTGGGTTGCTCTTCGGAGGGTTGGTGTGGACTTGTTGGGCTGAAGGGCCTGTTTCCACACTGTAAGTAATCTAATCTAACTGTAAGAGTTTACCAGTACGTGGTAAAGGTGGTGTTGGTCTGGAAATGGTAGGAGAATGGTAGTGGGTGCTTCAAAATCCATTTTGTTCTGGTCAGGAGCCTACATATGCAATGTGGTGTCACATTACCGCTAAACACAGATCCTTTTCCAGTATTGGAAAGGCTAAGGAACCAGAATCGTAAAACTTTAAATGACTTTAATGCAACCGCATTTGGGCAAATTATCACCTCACGTTGTTCTTATGAAAAACGTAAGGTCATTGGTAACACTTCCAAACTATTGTAACCAAAATAGCACAGTGAGATTGATTGACTTGTATATTTTATTTTCCACAGTGCATTTTTCTAGTTAAGGAAGCATTATGATTTTGAATGATTTTTGCTCATTTTCCAATTTAAAAAAAAAATTTTGAGTGATGTGAAGCTGACTGAACTGAATTTAGTTCCCCACTTATCCTCAGGAGTTGGTGATGGTGAGCTTTCTCTTGAACCACTGCATTAACCGATCAATGGCATTTCTGTGTTGATGTTCGGCAGGAAATCCCTGGATTTTAATTAAGGGGCAGTGCTGAAGCAGCATGTGCATTCCCAACAAAATAAAAATCAAAGATATTAAGAAGCAGGGCATCCACAGAAAACGACTCAAATGAAGCCTTTGTGTTGTAAAATGTTTAGTATAACTGTTTTTAAGCAGCGTTGTTTCTGTTGAGACTTTGCACATAATGTAGCCTTATCTCAATGTGTTGTTAATGCAGAACTTTTCCCCCAGAATAAAAGGAAAACATTCTTCCTACTTTAGCAATTCGTCCTAAGTAAGTATTCCCATTATTTGCTAATAAGTTAGTTGTTTAATATCTTTTTATAGGTCTTCAGAATAGTTAATATTTGCCTGGGCACACCGCCTAAAACTTTTACCTGGGAATTTCGAGACAAAGAAAAGAACTACCAGCACATCGGACCACTAACGCCCCTTCAGTTTTACACCGAACATGTGAAGCCAGTTTTCAACATGGAAGACAAGGTATAGGAGCAGGGACCTTTCGGCCTTGTTGAGTAGACCAGCTGTGCTTTCTGTTAATGGCTTTAATGTAGCACTGTCTTATCCAGTTTATTGACAGTTAAGCTCCGTTATTGACCAAATAGAAATAATGTTCTGAATTGAGCAGAATTCACAACTCCAGGGTATGCCATTTAGCTTTAATATGACCAAAGCTGGTGTCTGTGCTCCATATGAGCATTCTCCCATCCTCTTTCAGTTTTTCACAGTATCCATCTATTCCTTCCTCTGTCATGTACATCATCTTGCATCTTTCTGTGTTGCATTTAAAATCTGTTAATAAGTCTTTGAGCAGTAAAGTGGATCTGGCATGAGCTTTGCATTCAGTCAGATGTCCCCATGATGTGCTTCCATAAGACCATAAGCTATAGGAGTGGAAGTAAGGCCATTCGGCCCATCAAGCTCACTCTACCTTTGAATCATGGCTGATGGGCATTTCAACTCCACTTACAAGCACTGTCCCCATATCCCTTAATTCCTTGAGAGATCAAGAATTTATCAATCTCTGCCTTAAGACATTTAACGTCCTGACCTCCACTGTGCTCTGTGACAATTAATTCCAGTGCTCGATAAGTCTTACTGCAAAAACAATAATGGGAAAAGCTACTACTTTATGACGGATATTTAAAATGGCTTTCAACATTGACTAACATTCCTTGATGTTCATTAGTTTTGCCATCAAAAACAAAGGTGCAACTCAATCCTGTTAATGATGCTGGGCATAAAAGAACTGATGGGAAAGTATAGTTTGCAGTCAGTTATGATTAAGATGGCTGCTGTGTGTCATTTAAATTGTCCAGATAATTAAAATGCTTGTTTGTCCTATGCTAAAGAAGCATTATTGCTGTTTTGTTTTTTTTTATTTTGTAGGTGTGCTTGGTTAATGATCCCAGATCTTTCAATCCCTATGGAAAGCTATACACTGTTGACTTTCTGAATAACATGGTGAATGGAAGGCAAACCTTATACATCAATCAGCCAATTGAGGTGTTAAAGGAGTCAGCTGCTGCTTCCATCAAAGATGGCGAGGTTTGCATTCCTTTCTATAATTAATTTGTAGTTAAATTAAAACATTCCCCAAAGTACGGTGTATATCTATGGGAGCGGAGAGGAGGTAGCAAATCTCCATTTGCTTTGAATTATTGACCATAAACATAGTTTATACACTGAAGTGAGGAAATTCTGGGCAATGTTCCTCAGCCACCTATTGTTTTGCACCAATACCTTTCAATCCTGCTGGTGTTTGAAACAGGCCATGACCAAAGACCATTTCCACCTCCGGGGGAGAAAGGGAACACACAATTGGAGGGCTGCACATGTCATAATATTCTTGTACGGATTTCCTACCATGTGAGTCTCCTCTGGAGAGCAGTTCACCAACCTGTATGTTCAGCTGCAGTAAGCGAACAAGTCAAATTGGGTGCAAGGAGGACAAGAAGATAAAACAAGCAAAAATAGGAAGGAATTCCTCATCCAAGTCGGTGAGATTACAGGAGTGTTCCCTCAGCCTTAGAGTTTTATAGTGCAAATGAGTCACAGCATTTCCATCTTTGCCCATTAATGCTGGAGTACACATTGAGGATTTGGGAGTGAAAAGAGCTGAATTGTTTCTCAGAATTTGGAGGGGCCAGTGTTGGACTGCGGTGCACAAAGTTAAAAATCCCACAACACCAGCTCTCCGAAAGCTAGTCCTTCCAAATAAACCTGTTGGACGATAACCTGGTGTTGTGATTTTGAACTTTGTTTCTCAGAAGTGTGTGGGGGTGCTGGGATGAGTTCATCCCAGTTGGGTAGTAAAAAGAGCGTGGAATCTGAGCCAGAAAGCTGGCCCCACAAGGAAGGGTTTGAACTTTTTAGAAAGTGCCTGCTTCTTCCCTGCCAAGCTTCATTAAACCTGTTTCCTGCAGCCCCATCTGTCTGACTTGAATCGAGCTGTGAGGATGCACAGTTAATGTCTCCATCCTCTGACTGTGACTGAACTCCACTATCCTTCCTCATGCTCTCTGCAATCTCTCCCAAATTCCCAAATGGTCAGCGTTTCTTCCCTGTGTGATTCCATTCTTACATCTTCGATGGCTTCCCCTCACATTCCAGCACAGTTACTTCAAATCCCTCTCCAAGGAACACCCTACAAATCTACAACCCATGGTGATATCTTCTAGAAGCCTGGGACCTTCAGGATCCACATAGTTAAACTACACCTGCCTCTCACAAACAGCAGTGGAGCTATAATCTTAATGGGCAAGGCCAGGTTTACTGAAGTTCTGTCTTCCAAATTAAACATCACAATGTGGACCATATAGGAAACACACATTGTATCAAGTATAATTGTAACTCCACTTGTGGAGCACAACTTATGTGGAAATGAGTGTCATTGCTCTGAAATATTATTTCAACTTCTCCATTTTGTCTTCCATGGTATTACACAGGGCAATTTTGTTTAGAAAGTAACTCACCTCCTTGCAACCTGAAAATAAATGTAAAGTCACCAAAGTCTTCCTGGACCATAGGGCTGCTGTCTCATCTGAGAGAGATGACCAGTGACTCTTTTAAGCTGAGTGTCACCATGCCTTGGGCGAAGAGGGAGGTTGAGAAGGAGAGTCCTTCATGGTAACCTCAGTCGGTGTAGGAATTGAACACATGCTGTTGGTGTTGCTCTACATTGCAAAGCTGCTGTCCAGCCAACTGAGACAATCGATCCCTTCAAATAATTGTGATAAATTAATTAGAGCCTGCCTTTACTTTCGGAAAGATCACCGATTCTCTCGCCTTATTTCTTTTTCTTTCTCTCTCGTTGCCTCCCTCTCTCTCTCTCGCTTCCTCTCTCTCGCTCCTTCTCTCACTGTTTAAGAACGGCCGGAAAGACAAGCCAGGGAACTATAGACCGGTGAGCCTGACCTCCGTGGTGGGCAAGTTGTTGGAGGGAATCCTGAGGGACAGGATGTACATGTATTTGGAAAGGCAAGGACTGATTCGGGATAGTCAACATGGCTTTGTGCGTGGGAAATCATGTCTCACAAACTTGATTGAGTTTTTTGAAGAAGTAACAAAGAAAATTGATGAGGGCAGAGCAGTAGATGTGATCTATATGGACTTCAGTAAGGCATTCGACAAGGTTCCCCATGGGAGACTGATTAGCAAGGTTAGATCTCATGGAATACAGGGAGAACTAGCCATTTGGATACAGAACTGGCTCAAAGGTAGAAGACAGAGGGTGGTGGTGGAGGGTTGTTTTTCAGATTGGAGGCCTGTGAGCAGTGGAGTGCCACAAGGATCGGTGCTGGGCCCTCTACTTTTTGTCATTTACATAAATGATTTGGATGCGAGCATTAGAGGTACAGTTAGTAAGTTTGCAGATGACACCAAAATTGGAGGTGTAGTGGACAGCGAAGAAGGTTACCTCAGATTACAACAGGATCTGGACCAGATGGGCCAATGGGCTGAGAAGTGGCAGATGGAGTTTAATTCAGATAAATGCGAGGTGCTGCATTTTGGGAAAGCAAATCTTAGCAGGACCTGTACACTTAATGGTAAGGTCCTAGGGAGTGTTGCTGAACAAAGAGACCTTGGAGTGCAGGTTCATAGCTCTTTGAAAGTGGAGTCGCAAGTAGATAGGACAGTGAAGAAGGCGTTTGGTATGCTTTCCTTTATTGGTCAGAGAATTGAGTACAGGAGTTGGGAGGTCATGTTGTGGATGTACAGGACATTGGTTAGGCCACTGTTGGAATATTGCGTGCAATTCTGGTATCCTTCCTATCTGAAAGATGTTGTGAAACTTGAAAGCATTCAGAAAAGATTTACAAGGATGTTGCCAGGGTTGGAGGATTTGAACTATAGGGAGAGGCTGAACAGGCTGGGGCTGTTTTCCCTGGATCGTCGGAGGCAGGGGGTGATCTTATAGAGGTTTACAAAATTATGAGGGGCATGGATAGGATAAATAGACAAAGTCTTTGCCCTGGGGTCAGGGAGTCCAGAACTAGAGGGCATAGGTTTAGGGTGAGAGGGGAAAGATATAAAAGAGACCTAAGGGGCAATGTTTTCACACAGTGTAATACGTGTATGGAATGAGCTGCCAGAGGAAGTGGTGGAGGCTGGTACAATTGCAACATTTAAAAAGGTATCTGGATGGGTATATGAATAAGAAGGGTTTGGAGGGATCTGGGCCGGGTGCTGGCAGCTGAGACTAGATTGGGTTGGGATATCTGGTCAGCATGGACGGGTTGCACCGAAGGGTCTGTTTCTATGCTGTACATCGCTCGCGCTCTCGCTCTCCTTCTCTCTCTCGCTCTCTCTCCTTCTCTCACTCTCTCACTCTCTCAAACCAGGATCATAACCTTTCTGTTTGCGAATGTGGCCCCTCAGTCCTGCCAGGAGTTTGTTCCAGCCTTCCCCTCTTTGTTGAAGTCATTTCCTGGATCAGAAGATGGCTCTGTGAGATTGTAAAGATCTCATGACCAGAATAGACCTTTCTCTGGAATGTGGTCATTTATTAATAGTCAGCACTTCAAATATCCCCAACATTTGCAATGAAAACTCATCAAAACCTTTTCTGGGTTTTGTTAAAACGTTGGCTGAATTTTTCCAGCTTCTGAATAACATTGCAATGGCGAGTCAGTCAGGGGAAATATGGTGAGAACAGAAAAAGTGAGATTTGCAAAATTGAGTCCAGAAAGGCCAATTCTACAGTGAGGTTTTGAACAGTGTGACAAGAATCTTGCTTGTGAGCTGTGAGAGGCCTGTTTGCACACTTTAGCATATTATTAGCTAATATCACCTGTTTGATATGCAGTTTTCCTTACTGCTGTTGGTCAGGCTGAAAAAGATGGTGACAGTTCCCAACATTAAAGTCAGTGCAGGTTCCTCTCTGCTCCAGCCACTACTTTCTGCTTTTGGCCTGCAACGTTTAGCAGCAGTACCCAACATCTCTAGCAACTCTCTATGGCCAACAACTGCTGGTACACTCTGTCCACGGAGATTCGCATCAGATACGCAGCACCCTCATTACATCATCATGGCACACTCACTTAAAATGTGGTTCTCCATATCAGTACTGCAATTTGGTGCATGCTGGCACTTTTCACGGTAGTGCTGCTGCCAGGCAACTTTGCACATAGTGTTGGGCACCAATCACCTAGACTGGACCAGGTTGCATCTCCGGGCTCCTCACTCACCCTCTCAGTGCTCGCTCACTTGTTGTTTGACTTGGCAAGCTGCCAGGAAAAGCAAAATCGCCATAAAAGTACTTTATTCAAGCCCATGTTGACAAAGTCATTCTTGTCTGTGTACATAAATACATACAACTAACTCTGCAATCTTACCATCTTTTATTTGTTACGGGTCAGATATTAGTGACCTGATCAATTTGCCATCTGGTCTCCGTATTACATGTTCAGTTCCCACTGTGTGTACACCAGATATTGTCTGTATTTTACACGAAGCCTCATTTTTCTTTGTGGATTGTGTCACACTGCCTACATTCCTGGCTTTGTTTTTCTGTGTCCTTCTATATCTGTGGCTCTTCTTCTGCTTTTACTGTACATATTCCGAACTGAAAACTTAACCAGTTGAAAATCATTTGACCCCTTCACTCACTTTGCGCCTGGAATATCTGCCTTGCCTTTTTTTTAATGCTATGATGCCTCATTCAGAGTTTAATCTCTCTTAGTCCTCTGTCTTGCACAGACACAAAACCAGGCAGTTTATTATGTTTGTCCGCAGTGATCAGTCAAGGGGTGAATGTGTCATCGTACGGCACCATGCTACATTAACCTCACACCTACAGCATATGCCAGGAACTTGTGCAGCAAAGAGACTCCAGGTGCTTCAACCAACTGCCTGTGTCTCATTGTCTAAGGGGAGTAGTCTTCAAGTCAGGTCAAGGGAGACAGTCTTCAGTCGGAAGTAATGGTGCAGTTAGTCAAGAACATGTCTGATCTCGGGGTGGCACGGTGGCTCAGTGGTTAGCCCTGCTGCCTCACAGCACCAGAGACCCGGGTTCAATTCCCATCTCAGGCAACTATCTGTGTAGAGTTTGCACATTCTCCCCGTGACTGCATGGGTTTCCTCCAGGTGCTCCGGTTTCCTCCCAAGATGTGCAGGTTAGGTGAATTGGCCATGCTAAATTGCATGTAGTTAGGGATAAATGTAGGGGAATGGGTCTGGGTGAGTTGCTCTTCGGAGGGTCGATGTGGATTTGTTGGGCCAAAGGGCCTGTTTCCACACTAAGTAGTCTCATCTAATCTCAGTGCATGGATTGGACACAGTCAATCGACCATATAGTCAAGGCACACCATCACCCATCTTGGTTCTGTCTGTCCTCTTGTGAGATATTTTCTACTAGAATAAGACAAATGAGGGGGGTAGGGGAGACTGACTGACTGAGCTGAAAGTGATTGACATAGCTGTTGGTGCTGTTGCAGATGGGGAAAGATTATCAGGTGCCCCAGTGCAGAGGCAAGGTAGGATTGGGGATTGACAGCAAGTGAGGGGTGATCTTGCAGGCAGGGGAGAGTATGAACCTTGGTGCAGTCACAGAGAGCAACTGAGTGTGAGGTATTGGAGAGAAGGTGGCACTTACCCTGGGCAAAGTGGAAAAGATCACTATCCATTCAGCACCTGCCTCTGCTCCATGGACGTTGCACTGAGCTAGGTGGCATCCTCGGAGCAAGTTCCGTTGTCATGGTCACCACTAGTGGACCTGAGGACAGCAGATGGCCCTCCTTTCCATCACCCCATCCTCAGAAGGTCCAGATCCCTATTGGCAAAAAGGGGAATGGCTGTTTCTGGGCCAATGTTTCACACACAGCAACAGTGAAGGGGCAGCTCCTGATTGGTGCCTTTTGAGGTGGAGCTTGGCCATATGTTATATATGGCACTGGGATCCTGGGAGGACGTGGTACTGGTGAGTGCGTCCACATTGACTGCACGCCCAGTAACATGATTGGGCTTTAGAGGCTTAGTGTTTAGATAATGAGGCAACCTGTGGAGAATTGCGCAAGAACATGCACTTGTGGAGAGAAACTCTGTGTGAAACTCCACAAAATTGAGGCTTGGCCAATCTTTGGTAAAATTCAGCCCATTGCTTTGAACTTGTTGCTTGAAAAGATTTTTTTGTTTCATTTCAGAAAATTTCTCCACTTCCATACAGTTTCTTTGTCATCACAGCAATGTCTCCTTTTCCTGAAGAACACATTAAAAGTTTATTTGGATCGATGTCATTGTGTCCACATTGACAGATTGTGCAAGTCTGGAAAGCTGGAGCTGACGCTTGCTGACCGCTGTGGATTCCTCTCTGTGCTCTAAGTGTAACCTGCTATTGCTTTATATGCTAGCTCCTGCGGTTTTCATACCAACCAGGCAGTGTCCCTGTACAGTTCAAGTGCTTGCAGAGCTATAGACCCAACATCTGTAGCTCCTGTTCCTGCTGTCAGGTACTTCCTGTGTCAACTTGTTTAGAGATGTATTAGATATTGCTGGAACAGGTGGGATTTGAATCCAGACCTCCTGCCTCACAGGTAGGGAAGCTACCATTGTGCCACAAGAACCTTTACTTTGTTTGTGTGGACTGATCCTTTTCTGGAAAAGCTGCAAGTAAAGCCCCTGGTGCAGGGCCGTTTTGACCGGGAGAGACAGCCTCTCTGGGTGAATGTGGTCTCTGCGAATCCTGTGTTTTAATTCCCTTCTGCAAATGTGACATTTTTATTTGTATAAGAAATGAATAGTTGATCACTCTGATTACAAATGAGCACCAGCCTTGGATTAACACTCTTGTCTCTCAGATTGTGGGTTAAGTCTTTCTCCAGAGTCTTGAGGACAAAGTTGACGTTGACACATCAGTATCGGGGGAGGGTGTATTATTAGATGTGCTGTTGCTCAGATGAGCTATTAAACAAAGCCTGTCAGTTCTCTCGGATTCTATAGGACAGTACTATTGTAAAGACAAACAGAGGAGTTCTCCCTATATCTTTGTCAATACTTACCCCACACCCGACATCACAAAAATACATTACTTTGTTATAATTCCTTGCTGTGCAGTGATTGGCTGCCATGTTCTCTGCGTTACAATCGTGATTAGACTTGACAGCCAATGAGTTTGGTTTAGTGCATTTAACATCATCCTGAATTGTTTCCTGGGCTTCTTTCTGAGATTGTTCATTGTCTTTACTGTTTAGGCAGTCTGGTTCGGATGCGATGTGGGGAAGGACTTCTGCAGCAAGCTGGGGATTAATGATCCCAAAATGTAAGTGCCTCGCAATGAAGTTGTGCTGGAGTGATTAAAAGTGTGATAAACCACAGTGATACGTTACAAGACATTGGTTAAGATAATAGACCTATTTAATACCTACCTACTTTAGTTGCGCTAATTCTACCCTTGCTTTATGGAATTTCATTATTTTGAAATGGTTTCATTTAGACCCGCAAGTGAGAAGTGATTTTACTGGGAATCGCTGTTAGGAATTTTGCAGCATAGAAAATCCAAGAGATGAGCAACGATAAAATGCTTAGTGTCCTTAAGATCAGGTCAAGTCAGTCAGATTTTGTGGTCCCTGTTCTTTACTGAGGTAGCTGTGTGCCTGTACACCTCTGGATTGTGCAGCCACTGAGGACCCTTGCACCCCAAAAAAAAAACTGCTTGATGATGCCTCCCTTGGTGCAGGTCTCCTTCCCATTCGGGGTCACAGTGCAGGAACTCCCTTACAGCAGTACAGTGCAACAGTTCAAGAAGATAGCACAAAATCAACTTGTGCAGGGCAATTCGGGATGAGAATAAATCAGCCAGTGATGCTAACATCCCATGAATGAATAAAACAAAAATCTTCTGAAGGAGGGTCACTGGACCCAAAATGTTACGTCTGCTGTCTCTCCACAGATCCTGCCAGAACTGCTGAGTTTCTCTAGCAATTTCAGTTTTTGAAATGAAAAAAAATCTTCTTTTCCAGATAGCATTTGCAATTATTTATTATCACGGTTTATGCTGTTAACTTGACAATAGGGCAGGCCCCAAGTCTACCTTAGCCAGAGTAAGGATTGAACCCAGCACTCAGAATGTGCTAACCTTCTGGCTAAATGAGCTAACAGGTTGTGGGTGGTGTTCCTGCTCGCATGCCCAAATGCCTATCTTCGGCATGCTGCAGTGTTCCAGTGAATCACAGCGCAAACTGGAGGACCAACGTCTTATCTTCAGACTAGGCACTTTACAGCCTTCTGGACTTAATATTGAGTTCAACACCTTTTTTAAGTTGTGAACTAGCTCCCATTTCTTCTACCTTGTTATCATGTTTTCCCCCTCACTGTGGGTCTGTCTGTTCTTTCAAGTCTGGCAGGAGACGCACGATTGTTCTGCCATTCTCAGATTCTGATCATTTAATCTGAACTATCAACACCTTTTCTCCATCAGCACCCTGCACCCATTAACCCCCTCCTCCCAAACAATAGCATGAATGCTAAACCCTCCACACTTCACTTCGGCTCTGAAGAGTCATCTAGACTCAAAACATTAGTTTGCTGTCTGACCCGCTGTGGTCTCCTAGCATTTGTTGCCTTCAGTAAGGATGGCAGTCTTCTTAGATTTAGATTACTTAGTGTGGAAACAGGCCCTTCGGCCCAACAAGTCCACACCGACCCGCCGAAGCGCAACCCACGCAGACCCATTCCCCTACATTTACCCCTTCACCTAACAATACGGGCAATTTAGCATGGCCAATTCACCTAACCTGCATATTTTTGGATTATTGGAGGAAACCGGAGCACCCGGAGGAAACCCACGCAGACACAGGGAGAACGTGCAAACTCCACACACAGTCGCCTGAGGTGGGAATTGAACCCGGGTCTCTGGCACTGAGAGGCAGCAGTGCTAACCACTATGCCACCGTGCCACCCACAAAGGAAGTTTTTTCCAACATCAACAATGGATTTATAGTCATTATTAGACTCCTAATACCAGATTCCTTTTTTAACTAAATTCAAATTTCACCATCTGCTGTGGCAGGATTTGAACCCAGAACCTTATCTGGGTCTCTGGATTAACAATCCAGCAATAACATCACTGGGAATTGCTTCTCTGCAGTTGCAGGTTAAATAAGCAAGTGAATCCTTTTCCACATACAGTGCAGGTAAATAGCCTCTCCCCTACCCACTTCTGCACATAATTCATCTCCATTTTAATATCTTAGTCAAATGACGTTCTGAGTTATTTTTCCCTGAAAAAAAGAATTGAGTGGATTCTGCAAAATTGAACCAAGGTTTTAAGAAAAGTAACCAAAGAGAGGACTTACTTTGAATACCTATTTATTTTATTCAAACAAGATCACTATTTTGTTCCTCACTGATATTATTAAATTCTTTCTTCAATGCAAGTATTTTTGCATTCATAGTTTTTTTAAATTTTTCTTCATTTTTCCTTAACCCCAGTCAAAGGAAGGTTTGACTGCCCACTTCAGTTGCAGTCCTCATGTGAACAAGAGCTAGTTGTATGATTAACTATTGCGTGCTCTTGTGTTCACTCAGCTGCTGATGCTGAAAATTGATGTTCAGCAACAGTGGCATAAACAGGATGAGCTGACCAAGGCCCTCGAGTCCTTTGAAAAGAATAAAGCCTTGGAAACGGTGGCTTACCGACAGAGTTCTGTTCTGCTCTGTGGGACTTGATTGGCCAGGACCTGCTGAAGGTGTATGTCAGTATACTTCTGGCAGGTACCATGAATTAATCCATGAGGAAAGGCATCATCGCCCTCATCTACAAGCAGGAGGGGCAGAGGGAGGAAATTAGAAATTCGTGACCAAACTCATTGTTAAATAGAACATAGAACAGTACAGCACAGAACAGGCCCTTCAGCCCACGATGTTGTGCCGACCACTGATCCTCTTGTCTGCACCCTCAAATTTCTGTGACCATATGCATGTCCAGTAGTCTCTTAAATGTCCCCAATGACCTTGCTTCCACAACTGCTGTTGGTAACGCATTCCACGCTCTCACAACTCTGTGTAAAGAACCTCTGACATCCCCTCTATACTTTCCTCCAACCAGCTTAAAACTATGACCCATCGTGTTAGTCATTTCTGCTCTGGGAAATAGTCTCTGGCTATCGACTCTATCTATGCCTCTCTCATTGTCTTGTATACCTCAATTAGGTCCCCTCTCCTCCTCCTTTTCTCCAATGAAAAAAGTCCGAACTCAGTCAACCTCTCTTCATAAGATAAGCCCTCCAGTCCAGGCAGCATCCTGGTAAACCTCCTCTGAACCCTCTCCAAAGCATCCACATCTTTCCTATAAAAGAGCGACCAGAACTGGACACAGTATTCCAAGTGTGATCTAACCAAAGTTTTTTTTTTAAGAGCTGCAACAAGATCTCACGACTCTTAAACTCAATCCCCCTATTAATGAAAGCCAAAACACCATATGCTTTCTTAACAACCCTGTCCACTTGGGTAGCCATTTTAAGGGATCTATGTACCTGCACACCAACATCCCTCTGTTCCTCCACACTGCCAAGAATCCTATCCTTAATCCTGTACTCCGCTTTCAAATTCAACCTTCCAAAATGCATCACCTCGCATTTATCCAGGTTGAACTCCATCTGCCACCTCTCAGCCCATCTCTGCATCCTGTCAATGTCCCGCTGCAGCCTACAACAGCCCTCTATACTGTCAACGACACCTCCAATCTTTGTGTCGTCTGCAAACTTGCTGACCCATCCTTCAATCCCCTCATCCAAGTCACTAATAAAAATTACAAACAGTAGAGGCCCAAGGACAGAGCCCTGTGGAACACCACTCACCACTGACCTCCAGGCAGAATATTTTCCTTCTACTACCACTCGCTGTCTTCTGTTGGCCAGCCAATTCTGTATCCAGACAGCTAAGTTCCCCTGAATCCCATTCCTCCTGACCTTCTGAATGAGCCTACCATGGGGAACCTTATCAGATGCCTTGCTGAAGTACATATACACCACATCCACAGCTCGACCCTCATAAACCTTTCTAGTCACATCCTCAAAGAACTCAATAAGGTTTGTGAGGCATGACCTGCCCCTCTCAAAGCCGTGTTGACTGCATTTAATCAAGCCATGATCTTCCAGATGGTCATAAATCCTATCCCTCAGAATCCTTTCTAACACCTTGCAGACGACAGATGTGAGACTTACTGGTCTTAATTGCCGGGGATTTGCCTATTTCCTTTCTTGAAGAGAGGAATTACATTTGCCTCTCTCCAGTCCTCGGGTACGACTCCAATGGCGAGCGAGGATGAAAAGATCTTCGCAAGCGGCAAAGCAATTGCATTTCTCGTTTCCCAAAGCAGACGAGGACAAATCTGGTCCGGGTCTGGCGACTTGTCAATCTTAATGTTTGACAAAGTTTTCAGTACATCAGCTTCCTCTATCTCTATCCATTCCAGCATGCACACCTGCTCTTCAAAGGTTTCATTCACTACAAAGTTCGTTTCTTTTGTAAAGACAGAAGCAAAAAACTCATTTAGGGCTTCCCCTACCTCCTCAGATTCCACACACAAATTCCCTATGCTATCCCTGAGCGGCCCTACTCTTTCTTTGACCATTCTCTTATTCCTCACATAAGTGTAAAATGCCTTTGTGTTCTCCCTAATCCGTTCTGCCAAGCCTTTCTCGTGCCCCCTCCTGGCTCTCCTCAGACCATTTTTGAGTTCCTTCCTCGCCTGCCGGTAATCCTCTAGAGCTGAGCTTGACCCTAGCTTCCTCCACCTTATGTAAGCTACCTTCTTCCTTTTGACGAGAAGCTCCACCGCTTTCGTCATCCAAGGTTCCTTTATCTTACCCCTTCTTCCCTGTCTCAGAGGGACATATTTATTCATCACTCGCAACAACTGTTCCTTAAACAGTCTCCACATGTCTATAGTGCCTTTACCATGGAACAATTGCTCCCAATCCATGCTTCCTAACTCATGTCTAATCGCATCATAGTTTCCTCTTCCCCAATTAAATATCCTCCCATTTTGCCTAATCCTCTCCTTCTCCGTAGCTATGTAGAATGTGAGGCAGTTGTGGTCACTATCACCAAAATGCTCTCCCACCACAAGATCTGATACCTGCCCCGGCTCGTTTCCGAGCACCAAGTCTAGAATGGCCTCTCCCCTTGTCGGCCTGTCAACGTACTGAGTTAGGAAACCCTCCTGAACATACCTTACAAAAACAGCTCCATTCAAATCTTCTGCTCGAAGGAAGTTCCAATCAATATTGGGAAAGTTAAAGTCACCCATTACAACAACCCTACTACGTCCACACTTTTCCAAAATCTGCCGACCTATGTTTTCTTCAATCTCCCTGCTGCTATTAGAAAGGCCTGTAGTAAACCCCTAACGAGGTGACTGCTCCCTTGCTGTTCCTAATTTCCACCCATACTGACTCGGTAGGCAGATCTTCCTCGACAATGGAAGCTTCTGTAGCTGTGATACCCGCTCTGATTAGTAGTGCTGCACCCCCTCCTCTTTTCCCCCCTCCCTATTCTTTTTAAATGCTCTAAACCCTGGAACATCCAGCAACAATTCCTGCCCCTGAGAAACCCATTTCTCTGTTAAGGCCACAACATCATAGCACCAGGTACTGATCCATGCTCTAAGTTCATCACTTTTATTCCTGATACTCCTTGCGTTAAAGCAAACACACTTTAACTGATCCCTTGGTTCCTTCCCAGGAAAATCCTTCCCACTAGCTGGTCTACCTCTTACTATTGCCTCATCTGCATCAACTCTCCCCTCCGGTATACAGCTCAGGTTCCCACCCCCCCTGCCATACTAGTTTAAACCCTCTTGAACTACTCAAGCAAACCTTCCACCCAGGGCATTGGTCCCCTTCCAGTTCAGATGCAACCTGTTGTTCTTGTACAGGTCCCACCTTTCCCAGAAGGCATCCCAATTATCTACATATCTGAAGCCCTCCCTCCTACACCAGCTGCGCAGCCACATGTTAAGCTGTGCCCGCTCCCTGTTCCTCGCCTTGTGGACTACAAGATCGTGTCAAAGGTCATGGCCAACTGGGTCAGGTCTGCTCTGGGATCAGTGATTCAACCCGACCAAACCTGTACAATACTGGGCAAGAAGATCACTGAGAATCTCTCACTTCTCAGGGATACGATCGCCTATGTGCAGGACAGAGGGGTGGACACATGCCTGATCAGCCTGGACCAGGAGAAAGCATTTGACAGAATATCGCACACGTACAAGAGAGATGTTCTGTCCAAAATGAGTTTTGGGGAGGGAATCTGTAATTGGATCTGACTGCTCTACACCAACATTGTCAGTGCAGTCTCAATGGGTGGGAATCAGACAGCTTTCCAATCAAATCTGGAGTCAGGCAGGGCTGCCCACTCTTCTGCCTTGTTTGTGTCCATTTACCGATTCTGTCAGGAAGGATATGAGCCTGAAAGGGGTGACTATTTCTGGCAGCAGGTGTCTACAGGTTATGGCCTCCCTGTATATGGATGATGTCGCCATTTTCTGCTCAGATGCGCTGTCCGTGTGCATCTGTCACCAGTTTGAATGGGCCATGCGGGCCAAAGTAAATCGAGGCAAGAGCGAGGCCATGCTTTTCGGAAACTAGGCCAACCAATCCTCTATACCCTTCACCGTCAGGACAGAACACGTGAGGGTGCTAGGTATTTGGTTTGGAGGGGCTGCACCAAGACTTGGGAGGAGCCTGTCACCAAAGCGAGGCAGAAACTGGGCAGATGGGAGCAATAGTTGCTCTACATCGCAGGTAAAAACCTGGTCATCCGGTGGGAGGTACTCTTAGTGTTGTCATACGTGGCACAGGTCTGGTCTATTCCCCGAACCTGTGCCACTGCAGTCACCCTATCCATTTTGCACTTCATGTGGAGATCAAAGATGGACCAGGTCCGAAGAGATGCCATGTATAAAGATCTGGGCAATTGGGGGAAAACACCCACCCTCACCCTCACCCTTTGTGTATGGCTTCATCAAGCTGTGAGTGAATCCCCGGTATGCAAACACCAACTGTTACTACGTACTGAGGTTCTACCTGTCCTCGGTGTTGCGAGGGATGGGCCTGGCCTCACTACCGCGGAACGCTCCAAGTAGTTGGACTGTTCTGTATGCCCTGTACCTCATGGAGAAATTTATGAAGAAAAGCACCTTTGACCACAAGTCCATCAGGAAGTGGTCAGCATGCAGTGTCCTTGAGACCCTTCGGGAAAAAGGAGAGAGCGGATTCTGTTGAGCAATTCCCTGAGCAGACTGTCAAAGTCATTTGGCAGAATGCCTCCTCACCAGAACTTTCCATCATGCACCAAGACAAGGCTTGGCTGGTGGTGAGAAGGGCTCTGCCTGTGTGATCCTTAATGCTTGCCTGGACTCTCTGCGCCACCGCACGCTGTCCTTGAAGTGGCTGTGGAGGGAACGAGGCTGTCACACACTACCTTCTGGAATGTGCCTACGCAAAGGAAGTCTGGAGAAGAATACAGTGGTGTTTGTCGAGGTTCGTCCCAAGCAGCTCTTGACACGGGACTCCGTGCTCTACAGTCTGTTCCCTGGGACACACACCGAGACGAACATTATCTGTGCCTGAAGGATCATCAACTCGATCAAAGACTCTCTTTGGTCTGCCCAAAACTTGCTGATCTTCCAGTTGAAGGAGTTAACCACGACTGAGTGTTGCAGACTGGCACATTCCAGGGTCCAGGACTATGTGCTGAGGGATGCGCTGAAGCTTGGGGCCAAGGTGGGGTGGGTAAAGACCACTGTGTAAAGTCCCTCTGCTGCAGAATAAGCGGGGCCCATTCAATAATTGGGCCCTGCTATTGCCTCATCTGTAGACCAAGAGGTTGTCTGTAAGTATAGAGAATGGTGGCCATCAAAGACTTAATTTGTTGTCTGTAAATAAAAAGAGTACAGATGTGAGCGGGTTCATTAACTGTCCATGTACCAAATATTTACTTTCTATGAATAAAATATATTTTTGAAATAAGAAAAGGGGATAGTGAGGACTATTAAGATCCAAGATACCCTCATTGCCTTAACGGGATGTTAATAGTTTGCTTGAATTATAAGAAAATGTTTTTTGTTGCAATTGGATGGAAGTGCTGAGGAATGTAAAATTTCAATTACTTTTTCTGCAAAGTCTGCACCCGGAACTGTTTTTAGACCTTTGTATGTGGTTATAAATAACTTATGAGTAACGTATATTTTTGCAATGTAAATAAAACAGGATACTCCCCAAGCCTCCTTTGATAACAACTTGAAAACCTGTGATTTCTATCACCTAGAAGGTTAAGGGCACCACCACCTACAGATTTTTCTACACAACAGCCTCATGTAGAACTATATCACCATTCCTTTATTGTCACTGGATTAAAATCCTGGAACTCACTTGTGGGTGTCCCTATTCCCCGAGGTCATTAGCAGCTTCATAAGAGCAGTTAGGAATGAGCAATAAATGTTGACCCAGCCAGCAATGCTGGCATCCCATGAACAAAGTAAAAAGGATAGTTAACTGAATCAATGAACTGTTGAAATGTCAGTGTTATTCTGCTGAAAACCATAATGTACACTCCATAACTGTACGTATTGGGTACACTGGGTGGTCTCTGAGTCTCACCATGGAGTGCCCTTAAAGAGAAAGGAGTGTGTATTATCGGTGCTTGCTTCAAGTAGGGAGAAAGAAATAAGCCTGATTTTTTTTTTTAAATGATACAGTAAAATCTGTCAGTTGGCATGCCCAGAGCATGGGTGGTGCCAGTTAATCAAAAAGACAATCTTGCAATTTCCTGGGCACACAAGATGTCTCTGAGGGGTTGAGGGAAGGGGAGCACTAACTGGGTAATCAAAGCACCAGCGACACAGTAAAATCCCCATAATCGAGGACGAGACTGAAACCACAACCTTTGGAACGGCTTTTTAAAACAATTTAAGCTGACAGTTGTTCTGAATGGTATGTTTTTATTCAGAGTCAAAATGTGTGGCGTTGAAAAGGCTTCGCAGGTAAGGCAGCATCGAGGAGCAGGAGAGTCCAATGTTTCGGGCATAAGCCCTCTCTTTGACTTTGACTATCCAGCATCTGCAAGTCCTTAACTTTCTCCATATTTTTATTCAGACATTGTAACCAAACTGACCCAATAATTTAATCATTTCAATATACAGCCTAAGAACAACTTCCCAAATGCGCACTGCGCTGTTATTAACTAGAATCATTTTTAAAAGCAGCATTATCTGAACACTAAAAGAGGTTGGCCTTTTTTAAACAAAGAACGTTCAGTTATTAGAGACTTTGGTTGGTGGCATGGTGGATAATACAAAGTTTACTGCATGTGAATTTCTATCACTGACATGGATTCCATTTTCTGAGAGAATCCAAGAACTAACTCCAATCCTTGGTGCATTTTAAATATTTGTAAGTTGTAATCCAGAACTTTATTACTGGAAGCATGCAATCAATAAAGCAAAAAATATGGATTGTATAACTTCAGAAGGTGTGCTTGTAATAATCTAAAGCTATCAACGCCGTTTTAGTTAAAAGTGCAACTTATAGTTTGCAGTTATTTGTGTTGTTTTTGTTAAATGACCATAGCTTAATACTTGTGACGAATGTACTAGGTTTTAACCAGTGTATCCGTTTTTATGGTACATACTCTTCATGTACATTTCACAACTGCAAAGATTGTTTAACATGTATTGTGGAGTATGCGCAAGTGCATCTTGTCACAGAGAATAGAGGCAATGCCTACTAAATGCAACTGAGCATATAAACATGACCAAATGATAACAGAATGCAAGCATCAAAACATACTGGTTATTCATACAAGTTTGTACTTGTTGCAGATTTAACCGAGAGCTGGTGTTTGGAGTCTCTCTGGGTAACTTGGGCAAAGCAGAAAGACTGATGTTTGGTGAATCACAGATGACTCATGCCATGGTTCTAACTGGCTTCTCTGAAAAGGTAATTCACACTCAACAGTTAACAGTTCCCCTCCCCTCACTCCACGCCCTGGCTTTGTTTGCGCAGGTGATTGGATCTGTCCAGAGCCATTTGATTTGTAGCAATGTTTTCTAGAGCAAGGGAGTGTAACTGTGTGTAGCCACTATTTCATTCACAATCATGCCCATTGTTCTACCAAAAGTGAATACATTAGTTTTGAAATCTGACTGGAACACATTGCTGTTGTGTACTTTCAGCTTCAAAGAAGGCAGGGTGGTGTCATGAACTTGCAAACTTTGGATTTGCCCATAATAAAACTGCATAAACAACAGGCTGACAATTGAGTGTTCTCTTTAAATCTGGTACTGCCAAAAGTCTTGTGCTTTTTAAGTTTTACCAGTGTATACAAAATTCCTCAACATGTCATTGCATTTTACACTTTGTTGTTGTTTCATCGTTGCCTATGCATTCTGCTTCAATTGAAATCAATAAATTGACTTTTTTTTTATTTGATTGGACCTTGTATCCCCTTTTACTCATGTTTACATAAACTGAATCAACTGAAAAAATGTTTTGAAATTGTAAACTCCTTTAATACAACATCTAATTTGGCCACAAGCATGCAATGCCAAATAGGCATGGTTCTAAAGGCTCATGAAGGCAACGAAATTGGAGAGAAGCAAGCAAATGGGAAGGTATTTTTAAAATAAAAGACTGAATGTTGTCAACAAATTGGCAAAGTTAAAACACTGGCTGCTTTCCATTAAACCACTTACATCAGTATAAGAGTCCAATAAAGTTTTAATGCCCATTCATAAACCCGTCTCAATTTATAAATATCACTCTCCGTTTTATCATTTGAATGATGCTGAGTATAAAATGTTGCTCATGTCCATTTCAATAAAACTTCTTAAACCTGTTACAGCATGTTTTGAATCTGTTGCACGTTTTCACTGATAACTTTCAGAATCTCCGTTTTCTTGGAAGTTTTCAGTCCCTAATTCTTGAAATGGGAGAGAGCCCAGTTCCATTTCTTTCTGCTGTAGCTTCAGTTTAAATACTTCAACACACCCAAAGCTCCTTGCAACAAATTCTGAGATGATTTTAAGGAGATCCCAGGAATGAATTGTCATATTGCTGAATCACTCTTCTTTAGCCAACATTGCAGATACGTTATAAAAGGGGGCTGGTTTGACACAATATTAGTATCCTTACTCCTAAACCAGGAGGCCTGGCTTCAAACCACACCTGCTCCAGAGGTATATAATAACTTCTCTGATCAGGTTGATTTTTTTTTTGAGTGGTAGTCGGGGTTAAGGCAATGGACCAGAAATCCTTGGGGCAGCACGGTGGCTCAGTGGTTAACACTGCTGCCTCACAGCACCAGGGTCCCAGGTTCGATTCCAGCCTCTCGTGACTGTCTGTGTGGAGTTTGCACATTCTCCCTGTGTCTGCATGGGTTTCCTCTGGGTGCACTGGTTTCCTCCCACAGTCCAAAGGTGTGCAGGTTAGGTGAATTGGCCATGCTAAACTGCCCATAGTGTTAGGTGCATTGGTCAGAGGGAAATGGGTCTGGGTGGGTTACTCTTCGGAGGGTTGGCGTGGATAGGTTGGGCCGAAGGGCCTGTTTCCACACTGTAGGGAATCTAATCTAATCTAATCTTTGACACTTCTATATATCAGGTTCCCAGAGGACAGAATCTATGGTATTTCCATTTGCATCTACATTTCCAAAGCAAGTCCCTTTTTCTCGAAGCTGGAATTGTAGGCAGGTTTTTGTGAATCTGGAAAACAAAATGAGGTCTGCTTGTTCATACTGGCACCATTAACTAAATGAAATCATACATTTTCGATTGGTTACACTATTAAAAAGAAATGAAGTCCAACATGCTGTTAATGAGCCAATTGCCCTCATTGTGTCCTGTGATGTACTCCACGACTTAATGATTATGAAAATACATTCAAGACAACGATTTGGGATTGTCATCTGAAATTGTTAGTTGAAACATATGAAGAAAGAAAATAGTCCTTCTCACTAGTCAGAGAGGAGTTTCCCAACATCAAAAGCAAGAAGTCCCATTTTTCAACTAAAGGTTAAGTGGTGAGACAAGACTCTTACTAGTGAGCAGTGAGATGCGTATTCAGATGCAGTTTCCCACCTGCCACAAAAATTAGACAGTGACAATTCCCGACGGGAGAATTGGAGCAGTAATCTGGTGACTCCAGCTCATCTCTTACTCCACTTGACCTCCGTCACCTACCAAGATCTCAAAGCACGCTCCATGGGTATCCAAGTCAGTAAAGTGGGGTGCTAATTTCCCCTTGCACCAACAGGTCTGGAACAAATGACAGGAACTGGGTGGGGCAGCTGCATCTTACAATGCTTGACTGGATGCGTGACTGGGCTTTTAAGATGGTGTCAGTGCTAGGAATCCCAGGAGGTCTTGGCAGTGGCAGTACATTTGCCTGAGATAAATGGGTGAATATGATGAGTGGGGCATCATAGGAACATTGTACATAGGTGATGAGACAAGTTTAGAAAGCTAGCATAGACAAACCAGTTGGAGCTTACAGAATTGTGTGAAACTCACCAAAATAGACACTTGGGGCTGAATTTTACCAGAAATCATCTATGTTAGTGACCATCTGGCTAATTGTACAGTAAAACCAACATGTTGAATAGAGCTTATGAATGTAATAAACTAAACAGCTGTGGATTCGGGGCCCTCTTGTTGCAAAAAGCAATTGTTAGTCACCTTACTGACTCCTATCCTGGTCATTCTCCTTCATGGACCCTCAATCTTTTTTTTCCTTCAATCCACGGCATGCAGATTTGAACACTTCCATCATACCGTTGGTTTAATCATTGACCTTAGTAAGCACATTTGGACCCTGTTCTTCTCTGTCAAAACCACTCATTATTGTTGTGTTATATCTCTCAGCCAGTAAGGCAGGAGTCGTGATCAAGATATTGTCACTGTATGTGATCCAAGACCATAACAATCGCGTATTCAATTTCACTGTGCGATCACTTGGAGAATGTTCTTTTTTTTATTTCAGTAGTTTTAACATTAACCCAATACTTCTAGACATGTGTGAATGATTTGCATCGTATGATAGCTAGCCATAATAAACGTATTTTGGACCTTTCAATATCATGATAACCACTCCTAGTTTCTTATGTTATGAAAGATAACAAACATTGCCGCATCAGGTAAAATACCATGTTGGAGTCAAAACTCACATCATTTAACTTGTAACTTCTTTCCAACACTGTCAACTGTCCTTAAAGATTCTCCCCTGCACCCGACACGCTTTTGGCCACAATTCACCTTGGAAAATTAATTTTACCATTAGACCTTGTAATTTGAGATTGAAGTCAGGCGAACTGTGTTGTGAAAGTGCAGTTTAGGTTCCTGAGTTGTCATGTAAAGCTTGATAGTCCCAATGCAATCTGAAATGAAAATGATGCTGATGTTAAAATAAGAGATTTTGAGGAGAAATAATCATAATTTTGGAAAAATCATACAGAATTAGATTTGTTTTTAATGTACAGAAAACAAAACCTAAGTAGGATTTAAAATTAATCACTCGTGAAATTGTGTTGTCATTGCTAATAGAGCCACAGGGAGACCAGATGGTATCAGTCCAGAGTGAATATAGATTGCCATCTCAACCAGAAAATTCTTTGAGGGCTAAGCACCCCAAAATCTATTTGCCCAGTTGTTTGTAACTTAGAATACTCTACAATTTGTGGAAAAAGGCTACTGCATTACACTATCTCCCAAAACACTTCTTCATTAAATTAATATATATTGAATGTTAGAACTGAAATCTTGTTGACATTCTGTTATTGCGTACTTTGGCATACAGGTTGAAAGTGAAGCCGAATTTGAAAAGTGGAGAGTGGAAAATTCATGGGGAGAGGAAAGTGGGAACAAAGGTAAGTTTTAAAGAAAATATGTATATAAAAGATTGACTCATATCACTCAGTATGAATCCTGATGAAAGTATGGCTGTTAAAATAAATGTTGTGCTTGGATCAGGATAATCAGATCAAAAGCAAACATTTTATGTAGTTTTGAATGATTGGAAATGTATACTGTAATCAGGAATATGGCTCTGTAGAATGCTAAATAAATGTTTGCAATTTGTTATTTTTGTGAGATTTATATACCACAAGTAAATCTTCAAAAAACACTTGAGGAGCAGTGAAAGCAAGGTTTAACATTAGAAATTAAATGTGTCCACATTGATCTCTTTTTTTTTTAAATTAACATAGGAACAGTAATAGATCATTCAGCCCTCCAGTCTCCACAAAATAGGAATATGGCTGATTTGTATCTTAACTCCAGTCAAGAGTGTGGTGCTGGAAAAGCACAGCAGGTCAGGCAGCATCTAAGAAGCAGGAAAATCAACGTTTGTGGGCTCTGGGGTCACATGTCAGCAGTTTCCTTCTCTAAAGGGCATGAGTGAACATGTGTTTCCAATAACTGACAAGTTTCATGATCATCATTAGACTCCTAATTCCAGATATATATTGAATTCAGATTCCACCATCTACCAGGCCCCCAGAACATTATCAGGGTCTTTGAACTAATAATCTAGTGGTAATACCACTAGCCATCACCGCCCCAGTAGTTGACTGTAGAAATTATTTCTCAAGGGGTAGATTTTGAAAAATAAAGAATAGCTTGTTTTAGTTTGGAGCATTGGACAATGCAGGATCGAAAAGAACAATGTTAAAAGCCCACTTAGTTCTCACATAGACAAAAAATGTAGGCGCATAATTTCATTATTGGCAAACTGAATTATCACATGATTTTTTGAAGAGCAGAAATGTGTACTGCTTATCGTTTGACATCCAGTCATGGAACTGCAGCCCATTGGAAGTATTAATGGAGGCATCTGTCTGCCCCCATTGCTTGTTTAATTGGAATTTTGGAATCTGTTCACATTTCAATTCCAAAACGCTCTGATTGCTCACTGGCATGCTGTGTTTTAGGAAATGGAAAGGATGGGTTCTATTTAAAAATGTAACTATAAAATAGTAAATCTTGGAAGTGAAAAGATTTTGTTTGAGGCCATGGCACATTTTGTGTCAGAGTTGCTGCAGAGTTTTAATTGCCGGCTGGCAGATGTTTGATACCACTTTAGATGTTGGGCTTGATCTCCTCTTACAACCCTTGAGCTTGTGGCTGTAGACCTTTGCTATATTTTAAAAATACCTCGATGCATGATTTGGAATCTGTTCAAATATTTATCGTTGCAGATGAAGATTCACCAATGAAATAAAAATAGTTTGATCTAACTGTAATTGCCTTAGAATGAAGGGGTGCCAATTTAAGATTTGAGATAAGGAGGAATTTCTTCTCTGAATGTTGAGTCTTTGGAACTCCTTGCTCCAGGCAGCTATGGGAATAGAGTCTTTGTTCATGGATGGGGATCATTAGCTGTCTTCCTGTTTGTCCTATGTAGTGTTTTGTGCAGTCCTTGCACGGGACTTTGTACACTACATTGGTTTTGCTCATGCTGGGTATCGGGTCCTTCGTCCTGGTGAGTTTGTTGTCTGAGCAAAACCAATGTAGTGTACAAAGTCCCATGCAAGGACTGCACAAAACACTACATAGCACAAACAGGAAGACAGCTAATGATCCACATCCATGAACACCAACTAGCCACGAAACGACACGACCAGCTATCCTTAGTAGCCACACACTCAGATGACAAGCAGCACGAGTTCGACTGGGACAACACTACTATTATAGGACAAGCCAAACAGAGAACAGCCAGGGAATTCCTCGAGGCATGGCATTCATCCACTGATTCAATCAACAAGCACATCGACCTGGACCCAATATACCGGCCACTGCAGCGGACAGCTGGAACTGACAACCGGAAGCAGCAGATACAAACCACTACAAATGCCAGAGGAAACATCACAGAAACGCTTCACAGGAGGCTCCCAAACACTGAGGATGTCACCTAGACAGGGGACGAAACGTCTGCAACACAAATTCCCAGCTTGGCGAACAGAACCACAACAACGAGCACCCGAGCTAAAAACTTCTCACAAACTTTGAACATCTAGCCCTCTTGAAATGAATGCTAACATTGCATTTGCCATCCTAACTGCCATCTGAACCCGCGTGCTAACTTTAAGAGAATCCTGAATTAGGAATTCTAAGTCTCGTTGTACTTCAGATTTCCAAACCTTTTACCTCTATTCTTCCCACCAAAATGCATAACCTCACACTTTCCCACATTGTGTTTCATTTGTTACTTCTTTGCCTGCTATCCTGGTCTGTCAAAGTCCTTCTGCAGCCTCCCCACTTTCGCAACATTGTCTGTCCCTACAAACTTAGCAACAATGCCCTCAATTCCTTCTTCCAGATTGTTAATATATAATGTGAATAGTTGTGGTCCTAACACTGACCCTTGTGGAACTCCACAAGTCCCCTACTGCCATCCTGAAAAAGACCCCTTTAGCTCCACTCTCTGCCTTCTGCCAGTCATCTTATATCCATGCTGTACCTTGCCCCAAACACCTTACCTTATTGAGCAGCCTCCTGTGCAACGCTTTATTAAGACCTTCTGGAAATCTAAACAGATCATGTCGTCTTGCTCTCCTTTTCTAACTTGTTTGTTACTTCCTCAAAGAATTTGAACAGGTTTATCAGGCATGACCGTCCCTTGACAAAGTTGTGTTGACTCAACCCTATTTTCCCATGCACTTCCAAGTACTCTGCAATCACATCTTTAATAATAGACTCTAAAATCTTACCAATGACTGAGGTCAGGCCAACCTGTCTTCTGTCTCCCTCCCTTCTTAAAAAGGGGTGCTTCATTCCTGAAAGATCTTCTCCATCTCCTCAGCTATCTCCTTCAGAACTCTTGGGTGTGATCCATCTGATCCAGGTGATTTATCAGATCTTTCAGTTTCTCCAGCACCTTCTCCTTAGTGATGACCACTACACTCATCTCTGTCCCCAATTCTCTTAAAGTTCTGGTGTCTTCCACTGCAAAAACTGATGCAAAATACCTATTCAGTTTCTCCGTCATTTCTTTGTTCCCTGTTATTAATTTTCCAGCTCATTTTCCAGTCGTCCAATGTCCACTCTTGCCTCTCCATTTTCATGTATTTAAAAAAACTCTTGCAATATTCTTTTATATTATTAGTTAGCTTAACTTAATATTTCACCTTCTTTCCCTTGTTGCTTTCTCATTCCTCTGGCTTCCCAATGATTTTCACCACATTGTTTGCTTTTTCTTTTGCTTTTATGCTGTCCCTGAGTCCCCATGTCAGCCATGGTTACCTTATCCTCTGAGTGTGTTTCTACTTGCTTGGGATGAATTTCTGCTGTGCCTGCCATGACTCCCAGAAACTCCTGGCATTGCTGCTCCACTGTCTTCCTGGCTAGACTTCCAACAGATGAAATACAATGTGGGAAAGTGTGAGGTTATGCACTTTTGTGGGAAGAATAGAGGGAAAAGGTTTGGAAATCTGAAGTACAAAGACACTTACAAGTCCTAGTTCAGGATTCTCTGTCCTTCCAATCAACTCTGGTCAGCTCTTCCTTCATGTCTTTGTAGTCACCTTTACTCCAATGTAATACCATTATATCTGATTGAATCTTCCCCTTCTCAAACTATAGGGTAAATTCTATCATATTGTGGTCACTGCCTGCTAGGGGTTCCTTCACCTAAAGTACCTAATCAAGTCTGCCTCATTACACATCACCAAATCCAAAATTGCCTGTTCCCTAGTGGGCTCTACCACAAGCTCCTCCAAAAAAACATTTTATAGACATCCCAAGAATTCCTTTTCTTGAGATTCACTCCCAACCTGATTTTCTCAGTTCACCTGCATATTGAAGTACCGCATGATTATTGTACTAGTGCTGTTCATACATGCCTTTTCTAACTCCTGGTTTATTTTCTGTTGCACGTCCTGAGTATTGCTAGGAGGCTTGTGCATAACTCCTGTCAAGCTCTTTTTTTCCTTTGTGGTCTCTCAACTCCATCCAGACAGATTCTACATCTTCTAACTCTGTATTGCTTCTTGCAATCGATTTAATTTCATGTTTATTGACTAACAAAGCAACTTTGCCCCATTTCCATAGAACTCATATCCTGGGATATTTAGTTCTCTGCCTTGATCCTCTTGCAGGAGAAAGTGAGGACTGCAGATGCTGGAAATCAGAGTTGAGAGTCTGGTGCTGGAAAAGCACAGCCGGTCAGGCAGCATCCGAGGTGCAGGAGAATCGATGCTTCTGGCGTCGTTTCCTGATGAGGGTCTTATGCCCGAAACGTCGATTCCCTTGATCCTCTTGCAGCCACATCTCTGTACTGCCTGCATTTAAATACAACACCTCAGTCCTACGTTGATGGGCCCACTTCTCATAGTTGTCCCTTTATCTGCTGTGCCTGAAGTTAGATTCCTAAGCCTTCCATACTCTCTCTCCTATTACTTGTTCTGGAAACTTTGATAACCTCTGCTGACCCCTTCCCCTCTTCAACGTTTTCCACAATTTTTCATACAACTGAACCTAACTGTTTAGTTTATAGACCTATCCACAGCTCTAGTTATGAAATTTTCCAGAACTCCGGACCCGGCATGATTCAGATGGAACCTGTCCATTGGGACAACTCTCTCCATCCCCAGTCCTGGTGCCAATTTCACATGAATTCTAACTCATTTCTCCCACACCAATCATTGGAACATTCAATGTTTTTAATGGACCTTTGTGCAAATTGACTGTTGTGTTTCCGGATGCTGCAGCAGTCGCTACACTTAAAAAAAAAAAACACTGACTTTGAAGTGTCTTGCGTTCTCCTGAGATCAACAAGTACAAAATAAATACAATTTTTTAAACTATTATTGTAACCACATTCTACCACCATCTTAATCATTCAAACTGCTAATGATAAAGCTATTGTCATACAGTCATAGAATCATAGAGTCATACAGCACAGAAACAGACCCTTCGGTCCAACTAGGCCATGCCAACCAAATTTCCCAAACTAAACTAGTCCCACTTGCCTACATGTGGCCCATATCCCCCAAACCTTTCTTATTCATTTACTTATCCAAATGTCTTCTAAATGTTATAATAGTACCTGCATACACCACTTCCTCTGGCAGTTCATTTTGCAGACAAACTAACCTCTGTGTGAAAAAGTAGCCCTTCAGGTCCCTTTTCAATCTTTCTCCTCTCACCTTAAAAATATGATTAGATTAGATTACTTACAGTATGGAAACAGGCCCTTTGGCCCAACAAGTCCACACTGACTCGCCGAAGCGCAACCCACCCAGACCCATTTCCCTACACCTAACACTACAGGCAATTTAGCATGGCCACTTCACCTGACCTGCACATTTTTGGACTGTGGGAGGAAACTGGAGCAAACCCACACAGACACGGGGAGAATGTGCACAGTCATTCACCTGGGGCAGGAATTGAACCCGGGGCTCTGGCGCTGTGAGGCAGCATTGCTAACCACTGTGCCACCATGCTGCCTGTCTGGTTTGAACTCCCTCACCTTAGGGAAAAGACCTTTTGCTATTCACCTTATCTGTGTCCCTCATGATGTTATAAACCTCTATAAGGTCACCCCTCAATCTCCCATGCTTCAGTGTAAAAGGTCCTGAACAGCACAGGTAGCTTAGTGGTTAGCGCTACTGCCTCACAGCACCAAGGACCCAGGTTCGGTTCCAGCCTCGGGTAACGTCTGTGTGGAGTTGCACATTCTCCCTATGACTGCAGGTTTCCATCAGATGCTCCAGTTTCCTTCCAAATTCCAAGGACGTGCCAGTCAGATGGATTGGCCAAAGTGTCCAGGGATGTACAGGTTGGGTGGATTAGCCATGGCATATGCAGGATTATAAGGATAGGGTGGGGACAGTGAGATGCTCTTTAGAGGGCAAGTGTAGCCTCAGTGGCCTGCTTCCACACTGTAGGCTGCTTTCACAGCCTATCCTTATAAACTCAAACCCTCCATCCTGGTGATATTCTTGTAAAGTCTTCTGAGCCCTCTCCAATTTACTCATATCCTTCCAATAGCAGGGCAACCAGAACTGTGCATAGTACTCCAAAGGTGGCCTTACCAACATCCTGTAAAACGTCAACATGATGTTGAGCTCCTAAACTTATTGGTCTGAGTAATGAAGACAAGTGTGCTAACCCACCCTGTCTACTTGTGACACAACTTGCAAAGAACTATGTTCCTGAAGTCCTAGGTCTCTTTTTTTTTTTGACAACACTACCAAGGGCCATGCCATTAACTATTTTATTCTTGCCCTTGTTCATCTTACTAAAATGCAATACCTCATTATTTAACCCAAATTAAACTCCATCTGCTACTCCTCAGTCCATTGGCCCAATAGATTGAGATCCCTTTGTAATCTTGGATAACTTTCTTCACTATACCACCAATTTTGGTGTCACTGCAAACGTACTAACCGTGCCTCTTAAATTCTCATCCAAATCGGTTGTTTAAATGACAAACAGTGGGATCTAGCACCGATCCTTACAGACCACTACTGGTCATAGCTCTCCAGTCTGAAAACCAACCCTCCAGCACCACCCACCATCTGCTAACTTCAAGCCAATTTTGTATCAAATTAGCAAGCTGTCCCTGAATCCTATGTGATCTAACTTTACGAACCAGTCATCATGTGAAACCTTGCCAAAGGCTTTACTATAGTCCATGTAGACAACTTCTACCGTTGTGCCCTCATCTATTGTTTTGGTCATGTCCTCAAAGAAAATCAGGATTGTGAGACATGACTTCCCATGTACAAAGTTGAAACTTTATTGCTGGAACAGCACAGCAGGTCAGGCAGCATCCAGGGAACAGGAGATTCGACGTTTCGGGCACAGGCCCTTCTTCAGGAATGAGCAGAGAGTGTTCAGCAGGAGAAGATAAAAGGTAGGGAGGAGGGACTTGGAGGAGGGGCGTTGGAAATGTGATAGGTGGAAAGAGGTCAAGGTGAGGGTGATAGGTCGGAGTAGGATGGAGGCGGAGAGGTCAAGAAGAAGACTGAAGGTCAGGAAGGCGGTGCCGGGCTGGAGGGATTCGGCTAAGACAAGGTGGGGGGAGGGGGGATGAAGAAACTGGTGAAGTCCAAGTTCATCCCCTGTGGTTGGAGGGTTCCCAGTCGGAAGATAAGACGCTCCTCCTCCGACCGTCACGTTGTTGTGGTTTACAAAGCCGTGGTGACTATCCCTTTCCAAACGCGTGGAAATCCTTTCTCTCAGAATCACCTCCAACACCACTGATGCCAGACTGACTGATCTATCGTGCCAGGCTTCTCCTTACAGCCTTTCTTCAATATAGGCCCAACGTTAGCCAAACTCCAGTCCTCCAGCACCTCACCGTGGCTGTAGATGACACAAATATCTCTACTAGGGGCCCTGCAATTTTCTTTCCTAACTTCCCACAACATCCTTGGATATGCTTGATCAGGTCCAGGAGATTATTCCAACTTTGTTTTTAAGACCTCTAGTACTTCCTCCTCTGTAATGTTGACCATTCAGTTCAAGAAGAATGTAAATGTGTTCAATTAATCCTGCACGGGCTTGATTAAATTATTTTCAATGTATTCAGTAAATTAAAGTGTTGACAATGTTGCAAATCATTAATGATAAAAATCACTGATCCATTTTTTAAAAAAAATTATAGACTACTCTTGGCACAATTTAAATTAAAGCTGATTGACTTTGTTCTTTTAGATTATTACTTTTTGGACATCTGTAGAATTTAATTTCTGGTATTAACTTGTTTTGTAATCACCCTGTTTGAAAGTTGCCTTTCAAATGAAGTCAAAGTCTTGTTCTGGCCTTGTGGGAAGAGCTGTGAGCCTGTGTTCACACAGCCATATTGCTGTTTATCCCTTTACGTGCATGTATAAGAGGACCTTCAAACACTTTCTGGGGGCCAGGAGTGGGGATGAAAGGCAGGGAAGGATGGCAGGACAATGATATTACTTGAAACAAACACGATTTAAAACCAAAGTAGTTATTCCAGATTCAGAGCAATTATTGTCAGTTCTCATGGTGTCGGGGTGTTTATAATTAACTTGTAGGACTGTGGTAGCCCATTAAAATTACAAATCATTTTGGACACTTTTTCAAATATTTGCCATTCTATCAACTATCAGATTACTAGTGTATGTGTGGTTTATTAGGAAATTTCACACTGAGACTGTAGAATGTTAAGCAACATAGCCAAAACATGAGAATATAAGCCAAGGGAGGTCACGATCAAACTGTACCGCACTCTAGTCAAACTAAATTTTGAGTACTGTGTACAGTTCTAGTCACTGAGAAACAAGGCAATATTCAAGTGCTGGCAGAATTTCAAAGTTGATTCCTAGTAACAAGTCTGAGTTACGAGAAAAGATAAGAGACATGGACTTTCTGCCCTGGATAGCAAGAGGCATGGGTTTACACCCTGGGCAGTAAGCATCTGAGAAGAGATCCAATAGAGGCTTGCAACAATCAATACCATGAGTGTAGGATAAAGGGAGACAGAAAGAAATTAATAGCAGTAACCTTAGGACTGATTTCAGGAGGTTCTTCATAATGTGCAGCATCAGTCCTTGAAAGAGGCTTCCGGGCAAAGTAATAGGAATAAATGTCCATGGATCAATTAGTCAATTAAATGGGAAACAAACATTTGTAGTTAACAGCTGAATTAAAATGATCCAAATAGCCTTAGTATCTTGAGGTTTTGTGGAAATAAATCCATCTGTCATTGTGATTTAACACCAAATGTAGGCTTTAAGTGAATAAAGATTGGAGGTTTGAGATAATTTGGTCAGGATAAGGCGACATGAGTCAAACTCCATTTTAGAATTATACATTGTGTATTTTTACATTCTCATTATAAATTACATTGTCCACACTAATAATGGAAATTGTTTAAGTGAACTTCTCATGCTGCAATTACATCCTCTGCCATTGGTACTGTAATGCTTCCAATGGCAGGATGTAATCTGGGTATGACAGTTGTATAAAGCCAATTTCCATTATGGGTATAGAGTGTGTGGTAATTAATACTGGAAAATAAGGAAATGGTGAATATTTTACATTTGTCATCATTGTTGAGGATACAAATAACATCCCAGAAATAAAGGTGGTTCAGGAGGTGAGAGAGCGCAGAATAAAACAAATAAACAAGAGAAAGAGTAGAACATAGAACATTACAGCGCAGTACAGGCCCTTTGGCCCTCGATGTTGCGTTGACCTGTGAAACCAATCTGAAGCTCATCTAACCTACACTATTCCATTATCATCCATATGTTTGTCCAGTAACCATTTAAATGCTCTTAAAGTTGGTAAGTCAACTACTGTTGCAGGCAGGGTGTTGTACACACTACTCTGAGTAAAGAACCTACCTCTGACATATGTTCTATAATCTATCACCCTTCAATTTTAAACTATGTTCCCTTGTGCTAGCCATCACCATCGTGGAAAAAGGCTCTCACTGTCCATCCTAATTCTCTGATCATTTTGTATGTCTCTAATAAGTTTCCTCTCAACCTTTTTCTAATGAAAACAGCTTTAAGTCCCTCAGCGTGTCCTTGTAAGACCTTCCCTCCATACCATGCAACATCCTGGTAAAAAACAGGGAGGTGGGCAGAGGGGGCGGGGTGGCCTTGTTAGTTAAGAACTAAATTAAATCTATAGCACTGAACGACATAGGGTCGGATGATGTGGAGTCTGTGTGGGTGGAATTGAGGAACCACAAAGGCAAAAAAACCATAATGGGAGTTATGTACAGACCTCCTAACAGTGGTCAGGACCAGGGGCGCAAATGTACCAGGAAATAGAAAAGGCATGTCAGAAAGGCAAGGTCACGGTGATCATGGGGGACTTCAATATGCAGGTGGACTGGGTAAATAATTTAGCTAGTGGATCCAAAGAAAAGGAATTCATGGAATGCTTACAGGATGGCTTTTTGGAACAGCTTGTCATGGAGCCCACAAGGGAGCAGGACCTAATGCTATGTAATGAACCAGACTTTATAAAAGATCTTTAAAGTAAGGGAACACTTAGGAAGCAGTGATCATAATATGGTAGAGTTCAGTCTGCAGTTTGAAAGAGAGAAGGCAAAATCGGATGTAACGGTGTTACAGTTAAATAAAGGTAATTACGAGGGCATGAGAGAGGAACTGACAAAAATCGACTGGAAGCAGAGCCTAGCAGGGAAGACAGTAAAGCAAAAATGGCAGGAGTTTGTAGGTATAATTGAGGTTCATCCCCAAGAAAAGAAAGATTATGCGGGGAGGGATTAGACAGCCATGGCTGAAAAAGGAAGTCAGGAAATGTATCAAAGAAAAAGAGAGATCCTATAAAGTGGCCAAGAGCACTGGTAAATCAGAAGATTGGGAAAGCTACAAAACAAACAGAGGATAACAAAGAGAGAAATAAGGAAGGAGAGGATCAAATATGAAGGTAGGCTAGCCAGTAATATTAGAAATGATAGTAAAAGTTTCTTTCATAAGAAACAAACGACAGGCAAAAGTAGACATTGGGCCACTTCAAACTGATGCTGGAAGGCTAGTGATGGAAGATAAGGAAATGGCTGGAGAACTTAATAAGTACTTTGCGTCAGTCTTCACAGTGGAAGACATGAGTAATATCCTGAAGAAGGGCTAATGCCCGAAACGTCGATTCTCCTGTTCCCTAGATGCTGCCTGACCTGCTGCGCTTTTCCAGCAACACATTTCCATCTCTGATCTCCAGCATCTGCAGACCTCACTTTCTCCTCATGAGTAATATCCCAACAATTAAAGGGAGTCAGGGGGCTGAGTTGAGTATGGTTTCCATTACAAAAGAGATAGTGCTAGAAAAGCTAAAAGGTCTTAAAATTGACAAATCTCCTGGCCCCGATGGGCTACATCCTAGAGTTCTGAGGGAGGTGGCTGAGGAAATAGCGGAGGTGTTGGTTGAGATCTTTCAAAAGTCACTGGAGTCGGGGAAAGTCCCGGATGATTGGAAGATTGCTGTTGTAACCCCCTTGTTCAAGAAAGGATCAAGACAAAAGATGGAAAATTATAGGCCAATTAGCCTAACCTTGGTTGTTGGTAAAATTCTAGAATCCATCGTTAAGGATGAGGTTTCTAAATTCTTGGAAGAGCAGGGGCGGATTAGAACAAGTCAACATGGATTTAGTAAGGGGAGGTCGTGCCTGACAAACCTGTTAGAATTCTTTGAAGAGGTGACAAGTAGGTTAGACCAGGGAAACCCAGTGGATGTCGTCTATCTAGACTTCCAAAAGGCCTTTGATAAGGTGCCACACGAGAGGTTGCTGAGTAAGGTGAGGGCCCATGGTATTCGAGGTGAGCTACTGGCATGGATTGAGGATTGGCTGTCTGACAGAAAGCAGAGAGTTGGGATAAAAGGTTCTTTTTCAGAATGGCAGCCGGTGACAAGCGGTGTCCCACAGGGTTCAGTGTTGGGGCCGCAGCTGTTCACGTTATATATTAATGATCTGGATGAAGGGACTGGGGGCATTCTAGTGAGGTTTGCCGATGATACAAAGTTAGGTGGACAGGCAGGTAGTACTGAGGAAGTGGGGAGGCTGCAGAAGGGATCTAGACAGTTTGGAAGAGTGGTCCAGGAAATGGCTGATGAAATTCAACGTGAGCAAATGTGAGGTCTTGCACTTTGGAAAAAAGAATACAAGCATGGACTACTTTCTAAACGGTGAGAAAATTCATAAAGCCAAAGTACAAAGGGATCTGGGAGTGCTAATCGAGGATTCTCTAAAGGTAAACATGCAGGTTGAATCCGTGATTAAGAAAGCGAATGCAATGTTGCCATTTATCTCAAGAGGGTTGGAATATAAAAGTAGCGATGTGCTACTGAGCCTTTATAAAGCTCTGGTTAGGCCCCATTTGGAGTACTGTGTCCAGTTTTGGGCCCCACACCTCAGGAGGGACATACTGGCATTGGAGCGTGTCCAGCGGAGATTCACACGGATGATCCCTGGAACGGCAGGTCTAACATACAAGGAACAGCTGAGGATCCTGGGATTGTATTCGTTGGAGTTTAGGGGAGATCTAATAGAAACTTACAAGATAATACATGGCTTGGAAAGGGTGGCCACTAAGAAATTGTTTCCATTAGGCGGGGAGACTAGGACCCGTGGGCACAGCCTTAGAATTAGAGGGGGTAAATTCAGAACAGAAATGCAGAGACATTTCTTCAGCCAGATAGCGGTGGGCCTGTGGAATTCATTGCCGCGGAGTGCAGTGGAGGCCGGGACGCTAAATGGCTTCAAGGCCAAAATTGATAAATTCTTGATGTCACAAGGAATTAAGGGCTACGGGGAGAATGCGGGTAAGTGGAGTTGAAATGCTAATCAGCCATGATTAAATGGCAGAGTGGACTCGATGGGCCGAATGGCCTTACTTCCACTCCTATGTCTTATGGTCTTAAATCACCCCTGCGGTCTTTCCAATGTTTCCATATCCTTCCTATGATGCGGCGAGCAAACTCTATGCAATTCTTCAAATGTGGCTGCACCACAGATTTGTACAGCTGCAACATGACCTCATGGCTCTGAAACTCAATCCTTCTACCAATAAAACCAACACACCATCTGCCTTCTTAACAACATTATCAACCTGGGTGGCAACTTTCAGGGATCTATGTACATGGACACCAAGATCTCTCTACTTATCCATGCTACCAAGAATCTTACCATTAGCCCAGTGCTCTGTATTCCTGTTACTTCTTTCAAAGTGAATCACCTCACACTTTTCTGCATTAAACCCTATTTGCCACTGCTGAGGAAGATTATTCGAACTATAAATTCCCAGGCCTTGATGGGCTTCAATCGCAGTTTATAAAATAGGTGGATGCATTGGTTTGAATTTTTCAAAATGTTCTATATTCTGTAAAAGTCTTACATTTTGGAAAATAGCAAATACAGCTCCTCTTTCATGAAGGAGGGAGACAGAAATCAGAAAAACACAGGTCAATTGGCTCAAGCTCTGTCCTAGGGAAAATACTGGAATCTTTTATTAATGAGGATATAGCAGGACACTTGGAAAATCTTAATGTAATGTGGCAGCATCTGATTTTGTTTTGCTTTGATGGTTTTGTGAAATTTGATGAACTTACTGAAGTTTTACTTTTTGAGGAATTAACAAGCAGTGTGGGCAGTGGGAACTTATGGATTTGCTGTACTTAGATTTCCAGGAAGTATTTGATACAGTACCACATAAAGGTTACTATGTAAAATAAGTTGATGCTGTAATTGATAACATAATGCTGTGGATGGAGACTTAGTTAGCTGTCAGGAAAAAGAGAGTAAACATAAAGGGCTTAGTTTTGGGTTGGCAAGCTGCTACTGGTGGAGTGCCAGAGAACCAGAACTATCTACAATTCACGTTAATGACTTGGATGAAGGGACTAAATGTATTCTTGCTAAGTTTGCTAATGACACAAAGAGAAGTAGGAACGTAGCTTATGAAGAGGACATAAGGAATCTAAAGGTATCTGATATGTTAAGAGTGGGCAAAAGCTTGTAGTATAATGTAAGTAAAATAAAATAGAAAAGCAGCATATTATTTCAATGGAGGGGGTATGCAGAACTCTTAACACACTGTGGAATCCTGATGATGACAATGTGAACATTGTTGATTGTTGTCAAAATCCATCTGGTTCACTAACATTCTTTAGGTTAGCTGTCCTGACCCAGTCTGGATTTGGAGATGTCGGTGTTGGACTGGGGTGTACAAAGTTAAAAATCACACAACACTAGATTATAGTCCAACAGGTTTAATTGAAAGCACTAGCTTTCGGAGCGCTGCTCCTCCACAACGACCTGATGAAGGAGCTGTGCTCTGAAAGCTTGTGTTTCCAATTAAACCTGTTGGACTATAACTTGATGTTGTGTGATTTTTAACTTTGCTGACCCAGTCTGGCTGACATGTGACTCCAGACCAACAACAACATGGTTGACTCCTAACAGACTATGAACAATAAATGCCAGCCTAGCCCATACCTAATGAATATTGAAAAAGAACTCTAGCTCCTAAGGCCTAGATCAGGAGAGTGGATAGGGACACCCGGCTGTTCCCCTCCATCAAGTTCACTGACAGCGTGGTTTGTTCTCAGGCCCTTTAACCGGAGATATCATTTCGGAACTCCCAGTTCAGAGTCAGACTTCCTATTAAGGAATAGCTTGGTCAGCAACCAGATCGTAGTGACCCCAGTAGATAGTTCATAAGGAAAAATGAAGAGCTACATGAATTGAAGGAGGCCAAGCTAAAGCCTGCCAAAGTAAATAGGGTCATAGAGGATCCACAGGAGAAAAAAAAGCTGAGCTGTACAGGGTGCTGCCTGGCTCCTGGGAAAGAAATGCTGAACCACTTTACCGCAAGATTCTGTGAAGGTGCAGAAAACTGGACAAGATTTACGTCCTGCAGAGGGCAGTAGATCCAAAAAAGATTGGGATAACCCTGGTTATGCCCTCCGAACCCATCTGTAAGCAATGGAAGGGGTCGTGGGAAGTAAAGATTGAAGGAAGTAAAGCTGAAGTTGAATTAACAGACCCCTTCATAACCGAGTTGAATGGGAGTCCTGGGGTTGGGCTGATGGTGAATGATCCACCAGCCAGTGAAAAAAGATGCAGCCAAAATATGGTCAGCAGACAACTCTCCAGAAATAGGAAGGGATGCAGCAGGAAGTTCCCAAAACAGGCAAAGGATTGTGGATGAAAAGAAGCCCATTCCCTTAATGGCCCAGTGAGGAGTCAAGGTAACCAGAACATTCACACAGACAAGGTGAGAGTGAGAGATGCCTAACTTGGTTGAAAACCTGTAATGGAGTACAACAGGGACAGAACAGTCACATGAGGGCAGTAGTGTCCTAATTTCTCTTCAAAGCCACAGGAAATAGAAAGTTAGCTGTACTGAGGTTCAGCCACACCAACAATGTTTTCCTAGTTCTTTTCCCTAGGGTGGGTAAGTCCAAAACTATGATGCATATTTTTTAAGTTGAGAGGAGAAAGATTTGAAAAAGGACATGAGACGCAACTTTTTTTTACGTAGAGTGGTTTGTATGTGGAATGAACTGCTGGTGGATGCAGGTACTGTTACAACATTTAGGAAGATATTTGGATCAGTACATAGATAGGAAAGGTTTGGAGGGATGGGGCCGCAAGTGGGACCAGTTTGGTTTGGGATTATGGTCAGCATGGAATATTTGGACCAAAAGGTCTGTCTCCATGCTGTATGACTCTATAACTGCCACTAGTACAGTTCAAGCGTAAGTACCTCTGAATTAAACACAGATCCCAAATCCCTCCCCTCCAGCCACCAGCCCCACCTCCAGGCTCTCGTCTGCTCCTATTCCTGCCTAAAACTTGCAGCTCAGTTTCCCAAGGAACAGAAGAGGCCCAAAGATCACCACAGAATCCTGAAACCAATACATCACCCCCACGACCAGCTCAGACATGAACCTTATCAGGGAATCTGACATTAGATTACCAAGCGCCAGGATAGGGACGCAGTCCTGAAACAATTAATAAATGTTTGATAGTTTCTACAAGCAGTGAGGGAAATTTTCAGATTAAAAGTAATCCCTCAGAAGCACCCTTTAAGGGAAGTAAATCAGAACTTTACAATATCTCCAGAGTTGGGAACTACTTCAAGATGGTTCCTGATGGCATAGAATCACCCATTAGCAAGTTTCAACTTCTCAGGAGATTTGCACAGAGTCAGCTGCATAGCGACATAGCTGCACCAGGACTTCCACATGTCCCAATGGGATATGGTGTTGCTAGCAATAATAGATGGGGCCGCTGCTCCAAAGAAAATAATATTGAGTGCGTTGAAATTGTTTGCACTATTCAATACTGACCCACTGCAAAAAAAACAATTCTCCAATCATAATAAATGGCTGAAGTATCTGACACCAGGTTGCATTATTTCATTGTTGCATTGATTATTTCAGCTCCCCAAGTACATAAATATCACCAAATACAATTGTTGACAATGATATCAGATCAGTGGTAACAGTTATGATTTATAACCAATTTGTCATTTTCTGACATTTTCTTCATTAGGTTCATATTCTGTTGCATCATGGAGAAGCTAGATCTTAAACAGTAGATAGTCAATTGTTTAGTCTGGGAATTAGTTTATTTGTATGTTGGAGTAGAGTGAATCATTACTGTCAAACTTGATAAATGTTCTTCCATTAAGTTATCTAATTACAATATGGAGGAAATCCAAATGCTGGAGAATTTGTGCAAAAACTCTTGCTTTTTTCCATAAATAACTTTTGCCAGGATCATTGTTCGCAGTCCTAGCAAAAATAGAACTGTTACTTCCAAGTAGACTTCAAATTAAGTTTTGAACATCAGTTAAAAATGATAACTAACAAGTATTTTGTTTAAAATAATATTATAAAAATCCAAAAGGTTTTGCAAGTGTCTCAGTTGGACTCTTTGAATCCAGTGCTTTGCACTCCTTTTGACTCAAGAATATTACAGCTTAGAGTCAATAGGTAATGTTTACATTTAAAATGGTGCATTTTCCAGCTCTAACATCAGTCGTGCAAAAAGCCCATTTAATCTACAAAGACCTCTCTAGCCAGTGCCAGATTATGCTAACATGGGCTCTCAGTGTTTGTGATTTAATCAGGTGCTTGCTGTAGCTCAGTTGATAATTTTCGCAGCGCTCTGAGCAAGGAAAGTCAAGACTTCAAATCCCACTCTAGAATTTGAACACAAGAATCAAAGTACACTGGCGATGTTATCTTTCAGCGCAGTCCCATTGCATCACTTTAAAGAAAAGTTATTCTTAGTTGCTTGGCTACTATTTCAACATGAATTAATATTATTCAAAAACAGCTTGACCATTAACACATTGCTGTTTGTGGGACTTTGCTATGTGCAAATTGGCTGCTGCATTTCCTACATTACAGCATTGACTACACTTCAAACTGTTCTACCGGCTGTACTTATGAAAGGTATGTAAAATGGAAGATTTTTTTAATATTGATCTCATACTTAAGGGAATGCTAATTTTCTTCTCCAAATCTCTCTAAATAGCTACCAATCCGACTTCTTTTCAAAGGTGTGATTATGCTTCAATTAACTACTTTCTCTGCAAACATATGCATACCCATGATGTTGTGGGAAATTTTATTTTCTTACTCAAGTATTGTTCAGAACGCTTCTAACTGTACAATCTAAATGTATTCTGAGTTTTATTTCACCGATAATATCACAAGCATAAAACAAATGAGAAACAAATCAGTCTTGTAATTGAAAAATAGGCTCTACAGATTTGCAAACAGGCACTGTTTAATTATTTTTTGTAAAGTGATTTGATAATTAGCAGTTAAAAATGATATTGAATTAGATTCTAAACAGGTGCTGGAACAAAGTTTTGAAAATATGCAATATTTTAAAATATTCCTTTTGCAGTCAAGAGTGTTCTGAGTAGAAAAAACACAGTAAAATAAATACATGGAGCCAACAGAAGCTGTTCTGAATGGATTCCATGATACAGTAGTAGTTGTGTGTGAATAAACTGTAACTGCTGGAAAACTGGAAGATTTTATTTAACAATATATAATACATTTTGTTCACATTGCACTGTAAAAGCTGACACCTGTTGTATAATAAATGTGTGCCGTTTACATAGCTGGAATATTAACTGAGAGAACAGATGCAGGAATGTTGACTTCGGTGTCACAACTGGCCCTGTTTTCAATTTTTGGCAAACCTACATAGGAATTGACAACAAAAGCCAAGCCCAGATGAGAACTACTCTGTTTTTAGAAACTCTCAAAATTACATTTTATCTGTCGTGTAAAAATCTTAACTGTGCCCTGGAACTAATATAGCAAACTATTAGTTTGCTAATAATGAACTGCCGTTAAGTTTTGATAAAAATTATTTTCCTATTTTAAAACGGCTGCTCAGATGGTCACTTTTTAAAAATTGATTTTAGAAATATTCATGTAGAATGCAAAGTTATTTTCTTCACTAATAGAATAATATAGGAAGGGTGTTAAAGGGTGCAAAAAAAGATTTACAAGGATGTCACCTGGACTGGAAAGTTTGAGTCCTAAGGAGAGGCTGGATAGGTTGGGACTTTTTTCCCTGGATGTAGGAGGCTAAGGGGTGACCTTATACAGGTTTATAAAATCATGAGTGGCATACATAAGGTGAATAGCCCAAGGTATTTTCCAATGATAGGGGAGTCCAAAACTAGAAGGTAGTTTTTTACATCAGTTTTAAAGCACAGTGGTCAATAGGCAATTGATAATTTGTGTTTCTGATGAAAAACTATAAAACATGACAAAAGACTGCAGCCTGCCTTTAGGAGATAATATTAAATTCTACAGCATGTGAATGTGGTATTAAAAATTAAAATTCTCCTTTTTATTTTTGAGGATTGCAATGCCTTTTACAAAAGAGAAACCGTATTAAATTTCCCATTAAATTCATTCATTTATCTATAGCAGTGAGTTGGAGATAGGGACCAAATGTAGTGTGTCAAATGCGTAGATGACCTAAAGCTAAGTGGGAATATTAGTTGTGAGGAAGATGTGAACTGGCTTCGGGTAGATTTGGGCATGTTTAGTGGAGCAAGAACATAGCATATTATGTGGAAAAAATGTGAGGGTATCCACTCTGATAAGAGATGCAGATGCACAAAGTATTTCCTAAATGGTAAGAGGCTGGCAAGTGTAGATGTACAAAGGACCTAAGTGTCCTTGTCAGTAATTCATTGAAGGCTAAAAAAAGAGATGCAGCACAGTATTAAGAAGGCTAATGGGATGGTAGCTTTGCTTGCGAGAAGATTTGAGTATGAGTAGTGAAGTCTTACTTCAGTTATATAGGAGCTTGATTAGATCACTTCTGGAGCACTGTGTGCAGTTTTGGTCTCTTTATCTCAGAAAAGATATTGCCATAGAGCGAGTGCAACAAATTTTCACCAGACCTTTTCCCAGGATGGTGAGAATATCCTATAAAGAGAAATTGGGTAAACTGGACCTGTATCCTCTTAAAGTATTGAAGAATGGAAGGTGACCTCATTGAAACCTGCAAACTTATTAAATAGAATCAGAAGTCAGTCAGTCTCATGAACTTTTGTTGCAATTCCTCTATGGCAATTATCTCCTCCTTTAGGCAAGGAGAACAAAAGTGGACACAATAACTGTGGGTGGCACGGTGGCTCAGTGGTTAGCACAGCTGCCTCACAGCACCAGGGACCCGGGTTCAATTCCAGCCTCGGGTCACTGTCTGCGTGGAGTTTGTACATTCTCCCTGTGTCTGTGTGGGTTTGCTCCGGTTTCCTCCCACAATCCAAAGATGTGCAGGTTAGGTGGATTGGCCATGCTAAATGGTCCACAGTGCTAGGTGCATTAGTCAGAGGTAGTTGGGTCTGGGTGGTTTACTCTTCGGAGGATTGGTGTGGACTTGTTGGGCTGAAGGGGCTGTTTCCACACTGTAAGAATCTAATCCAGCTGCAGTCTCACCAAGGCTTGATCCAATTGCAGCAAAACACTATTACTCCTGTTCTCAAATCTTCTAACAATAAAGAGCAATATACCACTTCCTTTCCTAACTGTTTACTGTACTTTAGTGTTGTCTTTTCATATCTCATGAATCAGGGCGTCTTGATTTTGCGCAATTAGTCTGTGTAAATCCGCTTGAAGCATCTTTGCATCCTCCACACAACTCACATTCCCACCCAGTATTGTGTTGTCAACAAACTTGGAAATATTACAGTTGGTTCCCACATTCCAATAAGTCATTGTTATTGACTGCAAAATGCTGGGGCTCTCTGTGAATTTAGATATTACCCATTTATTCTTGCACTTGCCGTCCATTAAGCAATTCTCAATCCATGCAAGTATGTACGCCTAATATCATGCTTCAGTTGTGTGGGCCCTAACAAAAGCATTCTGAAAATCCTAACATGCCATATCCACTGACTCCCCCTTATCTATGCCACTAGTTACAAATCCATCAAACTCCAATGTCTATTAAACAGGGGATTTCTTTCCATTCATCCATATTGACCCTGCTGAATTTTGTCATTTTTAAAAAATGTCCAGTTATCACATGCTTTGTAATAGATTTTGATATGTAAGAGCTCTTGTGGTGCATTGATAGTGTCCTTAGCCCTGAACCAGGAAGCTTTGGTTCAAGTCCTACTTGCTCCATATGTGTATCACAACACATCTCAACATAGAAATATTGAGATTCAGGCACTTTCCCTGTCATTGATGTCAGGGTTATTGAACTGTCAACCCAGTTTGCTTTCTGCTTTCTTTCAAAAATAGTGTATCCATGTGTATCCTTCCAATCTTCAGGAACCATTGCAACATCTGTTGAATTTTGGAAGATGACCACCAATACATCCACTGTCGTGTGCCAATTCATTCACCCCCCCCCCCGGGATGTAGATCATTAAGTCCAGGGGCACCAAACTTCAGTCACAGTAATTTCCACACTATTGCCTCCTAATTAATTCTGGGTAATGACATGAGAGCAACAGAATATGCACATGCTTAGGGTTTTTAATTAAAAGAATTTATATAAACGAGCAATTGATAAGTGGTATCTCAGGTGAAAAAGTATTAATCAAGAAGTAACAACAGAAAATCAGACAGCAAGAAGAAACAGTCAATAAATTCCATAATATGTAAACGTGATGTGTACATGATGAGATGAGTTTCAACAATCTCTGCTGTCTCACAACAGCAAATAGTTCTCATGCCAGATGATTGATTAAGTTGTTTTTGTTTTGAAAGGTTACTTGGTTTTATTGGACGATTGGTTCACTGACTACGTCTTCGAAGTGGTTGTGGACAAAAAATACGTATCAGCAGAGGTTTTGAAAATAATGGAGCAGGAACCCAAAGTTCTTCCAGCCTGGGATCCAATGGGCGCTCTGGCATGAACACCCAAGATGCTGTACAAGGATGATTTTACATTACACAAGCAAATCTTTTAAAGTTACGAAGAAAAATATATTCATTCTTACACTTAGCTGGAACTTTCTTCTCACTATTGTGAACGATCGTTGGAAGAAACAAAATTGTTGACTTTTCACAGAAGTATTCCTCAGAAAAAAGACACATTTTGCCTAAACTACTTAATCTCACAATCATCAGCATCATTTACAAGAAATACCAATGCAAAGGGAAATCAATATACTGTTTGAGAGGAGAATGCTGATAGATTGGTAAGTGGACTCTGACTGTACAGCGTGGGGATTGCACTATTTTGATAATGACTGACAGTTAACTGCCAAGCTTTATTTACATTTTAAACCAAGAAAGTTTACTCTGATAAGGCATTGACTCAACAAGAGAAATAAATCAGAGAATGGCTGTCACCTATTTGTTGATTTGATACAGATGCAATGTATGTATACATTCAAAATAGGTATATTAATATACCTATGTTTCAGTCTGCGCAAGTGCACCACGCTGCACAATTAATTGACAATCCTCAATTGTTCCTTGCCTGTTGCAACAGAGCAGCTCCACCCTTCAGCCATTCACTGCCAGCAAACTACTGACCACATCCGACCAGCATGTGCTTACAAAAACCCCAAAACAGTTTCCAATGCTAGATATGATTGGATAACATTTATGAAATAATTGCGTGTGCAAGAATTAATCCTAAAATTTAGGATGGTCAGTCAGATCTGCAATGTAGTTGCTACATGCTGGAAGCTACAAATGTTAATGTACATGGATCTGCACTTTGCAGACAGTAACAACATGTGCATATGATTCACTTGTTTCAACTCAAAAAAATAGCAGCTATTCTCTGGAACAATTCTCAGATATATTTAAGAAAGAGATCAATAAATGTTTGGATTCTAAAGGCATGAAGTGATATGAGGAGAAAACAAGAATATGGCATTGAGATAGAAGATTAGCCATGGCACTATTGAATGGGAGAACAGACTTGAAGGGCCAAATGGTCTGAGTTTCTATGTTTCCTTGTCAGTGTCTTGACCAGTCAGACACACCCTCTTGGTGTAAAATATAAACAAAGCTTGGCAGTTGGCTGTTAGTCACCATTAACTGGTGCATTGCCCATGGAAGTACCAATCCCCTTGTCAATCAGTCAGCACACTCCTAAAGTTTAAATCTTGTTTTCGCTTTCCACAGATATTTCTTGTGAATGGTCCTAACGAGTGCAAAATGAAAGACTTTGACAAAATGTGTATTTTTTTCTCAAATTCCATACCACCAAATGACTATTTGTATTCCTGTTTTGTTGTCCTAATGTTTAATGTCATTCAATAGATTGCGTCCTTTTACAACTTTGACAAAACCTGGTCAATATTTTCAGTAAATATGCCTCAAGTGTATTATTTGCTTGTTAATTAGATTTGTTATGTTTCTCAAGAGAAGGAACAAAGATGTTTCAGAACAAACACCCAGCGACTGCATCAAGTCATCTCTGATCAAGTGTAATGTGAGGCAGATGCAGTGAAAGCTGCCATTTTATGTCTCTGAGTTGGTGTTTCTCTATTCTAAATCATGAGAAAAGTCTATGTCAGGTAATGACTATGTAAAGTACTGTCTGTTAGCAAAAGACGTTTTTAAATCCCTGTTTTTTTTGTAACTGCATTCTGGTACATATTCCTGAAGGAGAATGTGCATGGTGAGGAACATTATCCCCTCTGTGGTGTGTCTGTAGCTGGAAGGACATGTTATGAGGTGGGAGGGCAGCATAGCAACATTCTGTTGTCTTCCCACCTCTGCCAAAATTAAGTCTGGGTGAGAAGACCCATGGACAACTTCCTATCTTGCAGCCAAAGTGAGGCCTATAAATGGGCACTTACCGACCACTTAAAGACCTCACCTTGCCACTATTAGTATTAACCCAGTGACAGAGAGGACAAGAAGCAAGCCGTTGCAGTCTGCTTCTGGCCTCCTCCTGGGTGCAGTTAAGAAGTCCTTTGTGCAAACGATACTCGCTGCCTGCTCAAGGGATCTATAAGTGAAGAAGGCCTGCTGAATGCTACACCTTACTGCGGACACAACCCCGCACCTTCCACAACCCCCAGTCTGCAAAATCCCTCTCACTATCACTCACCTCTGATCTGGATGGCTCTGGGCTTTTGTCGACCATCGTGAACGCCTCCCCCATTGACAATGCTGAGCACAAAAAGCTGCTGGCCTCTGATTGACTGGCAGCTCCCTGTCAACAGCACTTTCTGCCCTGGGAGCGTCTTCCAGTAGAGGTCTCCTAATTGCCTGAGTAGCATATATAATACTAGTGGACATTCCCTGGAGAGTCAACTGCTGTTCCTACTCTCTAGTTGACTGGCAATCCCCCACATCCATGCTGTTTCATATCTCATCTCATCACATTCACATTTTCCATTGCTCCTGGTCTGAACTTGTAACAAAAGAATTTGTTCCAATCCGTCAAACGTTTTTTTTTTAAAAAGAACCAACCATTTTCTACCAATTTTCACCATTCATTCATTCTTTGATCATTGTTCTTTCCCCTCTCCTTGAATCTTCCAAGGGCAATGACTCTCCGCTCCAAGGGAGGGTGAGAAATCTTGTTCCTGGTCACTGCTAAGGCCGCAATTAAGCCAATTGCTAGGATGGGTACAAATGATCATGTATGATGCACCTTCAAATTCCTTACCTACCTCTACCTGACATCCTCTTTGAAGTGTGCAACAGGAATTCTGGAACTCGCAACATGGGAATTGGAATTATTTGTTGTCCCAATGGATTGCAGAGTGTCATTCTTTGTTTACTTTTAACGTGATACAAATAAAAGTCCATTCTTAGAAACTGAGTTTGGGGAAACAAGAGAGGAAATCTGACAATCAGATTGCCACACTAACAAGTTCCATACTGTGCATGCTTGTGTAAATGTTGGTGCTGTTTAGAGTGTGTAGAGACAAAGATGAGAAGCATGACATTGCTATTGAAGTACTAGAATAAAGATGAAAGCTAGGCATAGCAACTTCTTCCTGTTTTTATTTGGTATTTTGTTGCCATTTAAAACTGCAAGCCTTCTTCTAAAGCATTAACTATTCACAAGGAATTCTTCTCTTTGCCTTAAACTCTTAAGTCTCTTGGCACATCCAAGATCCAGGAGTAGGCCAATTGATCCAATATTCCAGTTGGTCAAGAGCCCATATAATCAATGTAAAACAGTAATAGAAATGTAATGCAGCGGTTATACACATCACTGTTTATTTACAGCTATATCACTTAAATAATAATGCAACTCTGTCTTAAATAAAACTTAGTGGCAGAGAGCTTTCTCAATCGCACTCTCAGCTGACTATTTGAACTTCGTGGAGATGACGACGAAACAGTAAACATCACAGTTCTATGTTTTGCCACTTTATCGAGAGTGCCAGTTCATTAAGGTGCCTATTAAAACAAGGTTGGCTGTACTGTAATAACTGAATTGGCCTTGTGTGCAAAATGTTTTTTTTAACCAACGCTCACCACCTGACAAGATAGCTGCCTTGTGGTTATATGGTTAGGTATTTAGATATATTAACCTGTGTAGAGATGATTACACATCTCAGGGGCAGGTGGGATTGGAACCTGGGACTGCCTCACATGAACCCCTAAATTTTTTAAAAATCAAATTTGTGTGATTCTGTTATGAGCTGCACAGATCCCATGTTATAATGTCTTGTTCAGAAATGTGAAAACATACCCCTTGAGCAATAGGACTTGAACTTGGCGATCCTGGCTCAGAGAGAGGGACACTACAATTGCACCACAAGAACCCATGGATTATTTTGTTATCATGCTTCAACTGTTCAATTGCAAGTTTGCTGAATTAAATTTACAAATGGAGCAAGTTGAAAAAGAGCATTCGATCATTTATTGTTGAGAGAAATGCAATGTTAAAAATCGCAATTAGCCAGTTTTCAAATTAAATTATAGAGGTCAACAATATACTGAAAAAACATTTTTAATTTAAGATGTGCTACAACTTACAAGGTAAAGGACAATTAAATAGATGAAAAATACAGGTTGTCTGCGTAACCACTTTTGAATGCGCTTTTAAAGCAAACCCCATGCTGTGCTCTCAGGTGGATGAAAGGTTCCCATGGCAACAAAATAGGCACAAGTTGCCAATGGTGTCCTGGCCAATTGTTAGACCAAACCACCATCAATTAACCAGACGTTTTGGTTATTATATCATTTGCTCTTTGTGGGACACTGATCTGGGCAAAACGGCTGCCAGGTTTAACATGTTACAATCCTACCTGTAAAATGCATTTGGGTATGAAGGAAAGAAAGAACATGCTTTTGGGACTGTCTGCTTCTCTTCCATAATTATGTTCATGCCAGAGGGAGAGGGAGCGTGCGGTGTCCATTGAGGTCTCGATCCCTTTAGAGCTGGGCACCATGGGGGTTCAGTGATTTATTTCTCCTTCCAACTCCATTTTGATTTAGTCTCTCCCCACTTCCCCCTCACCTTTTTTTATATAGATATTGGAGAAAAAGGAAATGTTTTTAACATTTTTTTACAAACTTACAAAATAACACAAATATAAACACTAATATACTATTAAATAAGTAACAGCCAAAACACAACAGCCACAAAAAAACTCAACTAAGTACTAATCTAACCTACAAATAACCAAAGCATATAATAGAATATCTTACATTACTCTAAAAAAACATAGTAATTAAAAAATGAAGTACATGCTCAGAATGAATTAAAGTCAAGTCATAATAAAACCCGTATTCATACGGGATTCCTCCTCCCGGGGGCCCCCGGACCAGCCAGAACCACTACCACAACTAGATAAAAGCCCTTGACAGCCATATTTCATAGTATAATTCAGTTTTTTGGTGTACCATATTTGTAAGGAAGTTGAGGGGAATACATTCCGTGATTAACCTATGCCAAATCGAAAGTCCTGGAGGGCCCTTAGCTACCCAATTACTAAGATATTTTTCCTTGCACACAAGGAGAGAATGGAAGATAATTTCCCCCTCACCTTTCATGGTTTGCATTGCCTGTAACAGGCTTTGCATGTAAGTATTTAATTGACTGGCAATGGTTAATAGTAAAAACAAGAAGCACAATGCTGGGGCCAAAAAAAAATTCAGCTGTGTGTAAGAACACTTCTGGTTATAAACAGTACAAAAACCAAAAATAGTAAAAAGATCAAGTGCTTTAGGTCACAGTGATTTGGTGGTGGGAATAAACAGTTCACTTGTGTGTAAGAGCATTTCTGGATTTAAAATAAAAGTGGTGTCTTGAGGTCATGAAAGGTGCAATGTAAAATGTAAGACTTATTTTTATGTTTGGAAGGGTGCCAGCTCATGCTTTTAATTTAAGAGTTCCACTCCACCTATCTGTGCCAGTATTAAGTCACTTTCATAAAACCTCTTCCATAGAAATGAGCTATTGAAACCTGCACAATGTTAAACACAAGAAGCCAAACTACAAACAACACTTTCTTTACATTTCAGAGAAAAAGAAAGCAATAAGTTGCTTGCTCTTCAAAGTGGCCAAGGTGATTCAAAGCAATAAAAATACACCGACAGCATCTATTATTGATCAGCTTTGCCTCTGCACCATGGTACCAGCAGGTACAGCCTGCTGCTGAATTACAGGTTCATAATTAAAAGTTGTAAAAACAAAATGAAGAGACCTGTTTGTCAAAGAGCACGTTATCGCATCCTTTTCTGCATTAGGTTAGCGGGAATGGAAAAAAAATTTTGTAAAGTGCTTAACGACCTGTATGAAATGCTTGCAAGGTTTCTCAAACTTTCAAGAAGTGGCTTTTTTTTTACCTTCAATAAAATAAGATACAACGCTTAACTTTGTCCATCTCTGAGCAACATGTGTGATGGTGAGTCAGATAGCAAAATTTTGTGAAATTTGGGAAAATAAGATTCTCGAGGAAAATAACATATGATTGTGTTGCCAAGGTTTAAATGGTGAAATGTGAATCTCAGTACAGGTATCCCCCACTTTTCGAACGTTGGCTTTATGCAATTTCACTTTTTTGAAAGACCTACATTAACACCTGTTTTCGCAAATCTGAAGAGGATTTTCGCTTTTATGAAAAACGGCAATACTTTTCCCCCTATAAATCATGCATCTTCACTTTACACCATTTCCAGCTTACGAAATGTTTCCTGGAAATGCTGTACTTCCGGATAAGGGGACCTACCTGTAGTGACTAGTGAAAGGCTTATTTGCATGCATGTGATTGCTATTCATACCTAATCTCTCCTAATCACTGAAACATAGTTTCTATTCTCTCTCCTGTCAGACAGAATCTTGACAGCCACAATTTCCAAATGGAAACCAGGGAGGGTACCTGATTTACATCCTAATGGCATATCTCTAACTCACTCAGGTGTTCTCCACTTCAATATTATCATTTGCAGTAATGCTGCACCAGCACCATTCACTGTAATGCTGCTGTCAAACAACTTTGTGCACGGGGAGAGACATCTGTTTCATGAATATGACTGAGGTTCATCTCAAGTATCCTCTCTTAGTGCTCACTCACTTAGCTGTGACTTGGATGCTCACAGCATCCTTCTTGTCTTGTCTTGCGCTTTGTTGCCTCATTTGGAACTTACAGACTTGCATTCCTACCGTTTCACTTGCCTTTTAACGCAGACACAAAGCCAGGCAGCATGTTATAGTTATCAGTAGTCAAAAGAGTGAACATGTTACTGTATGGCTCTACGCTCCAGCATGTGCCAGCAGTGTATGTGACAAGTACACACTGAGAATGTGTTTCAACCAAATGGCCATGTCTCAAAGTGTCGGAGGAGCAGTCTTCATTCAGGTCATGGGTAACTGCCTTTAGTCAACAGTAATGGCACAGTACATCAAAGACATTGACTGATCTCAGCCCAAAGCTTGGACATGGTCACTTGGCCAATTGGGGCATTCAAGGTCAGAGTTTGAATGTTTACAGTCCCGGGGGTAGTCCACAGCCAGTCCTGCATGTCCAGTTCAACCAGTCTGGATTAGTGGTACAGGTCTGTTCAGTCACTAGCTGAGGCTGTCTTTCCCAGATGGTGAGCTGGGCTGAGCCCCACTTGATCCAGGGAGTTGAAACCCTAGGGGGTTCACAGGATTCACTGCTACACTGGGGACATTGGAGAATTCACTTGTGCAAATTGGGGGCAGAAAGCTAGGCTGCAGAGGGAATAATAATTGCGAAGGTGAAGGAAACCCAACATGTACAGGAGGGTGATGACAGATCATGGGATGACAGAAGTTACAGCAGGAGAAGTCATTGATTGTCACCACTACCCTGGCTTCGTTGTGGTGGGGTAGGGTGGGGGAGGGGTTGGGGTGGCACATGACTAAGTTTTATACCCAGGGCTCTAATAGTGAATAGCAAGATGAGAAGTTAAGTAAATATGTTGGGTGAGAACTTGGGAAGATCAAACAGTGGGGCAAGGAAGAAAGCTACATGGAGGTTTGGGGAGGAGAGGGACGTGTAGCCTGAGAGGCTGAGCCTGAAATTCACTCTGTCAAACACAACTGGTGTTGTCATTCATCTTCATCCTAATCACAAAATGAGCCATAAAAATGAGAATGGTCTGCCACCACATCGGGAATGGGAAGAGTGTGTTTCTTTTTCTGAAAGACAGGGGTCTACTTTCTGCAATTTGAGGCCCTTCAACGGGAAATAGCATTAAATAGACACCCACCCAGTAAAGATGAAGGGCATCTGTTATCACAGAATGCTGTCTTTGAACCTCATGCATCATCTTACAGAATTGGTTAAACATCTTGCCCTCAAGCACTCTTGACTACCTCACTCAACATTACAAATTAATCCTACATGCAATGTCTTGAGGGATAGAAAAATTCACCTTCATTGTGAATGTAGCAATCATTTTCCCAGGTTCCACAGTCTGCAGGAGATGCCCACCTCTCTTCTGGGATCATAAAACACTCACACCTTTCACCCCTGCACAATGATGCCTTTCCTGGGTACTGTGGGAGTTTGGGTGAGAGGTTCTCATTATTGCTCCCATATGCACAATCTGCTACTGTATGTTCAAAAAGCTTGAATGGGCAGCTGGATCAGGACAATGATAGATATAGTCCATACAGAGACATTCCATTGGCCTCCATTACAGGAATTACCATGTGCCAATGTTTGAAGAATTCTGTTCAAATGTTATTTTTGTGGGTGCTGTGACTGCTGAGGAAGTGCTTCGTTTCTGCACATTACTGAGGAAGTGCTTCGTTTCTGATTTTACCCTCATAGGCTGATTGGCACCAACCCCAATGGTCGTATGCCTTGGAAAATATTTGTTCCAGGCTCCCCCACCAAGTGACCTACTTGGGTTAAAGAGTTGACAAGACCAGGTGACACCTGTTAAAAGATAAAATTAGGACAATCAAAGGTGCCCTGGCTCTCACATCTGTCCATGAGCTCAGGTCTTTCCTTGGCCTGGTGCATTATTATGGAAAGTTCATATATAATCTGGCCTCCACCTGGCCTGTAATCACTTTTGTATCAACTCCTAAAAAAAAGGTCAGGCTTTGAAATAGTTGCGTAGAGAAGCCCTAGCTTTCAGTGAAGTAAAGAAACAGCTATCATCCTCTAAGGTGTTGGCACACTACAACCCCAAGAAAGATTTGGTATTGATGTGCAATGCCTTCCCATTTGGCATCGGGGTAGAGTTAGCTCATAAGCGGCCCAACAGTGTATGCAACGTGGACTTGGCTGATGCAAATACACCCAGGCAGAGAAAGAAGGATTGACAATCGTATTTGGAGTCAAAGGTTTCACCAAAACCTGTTTGGACTCGAGAGACCAACTTACAGTTGAGGACAGCATATTATTATGAAGACCAAGAGCGATTGTCCTGAGCAAAGGTTGTCACCGGATACTGACTGAACTCCGCTGCTGCCACCCAGTGGTCTCCAAAACGCAAATGCTAGCGAGGATATTATGTCATGTGGCCTGGATGCAAATGTGGTCGTGTTGATGCGGCAGTGTCCAGCATGCCAACAAGGACAAAAAACACCACCAGCAGCTTCCCCACATTGTTGGGAATGGCTGGGTAAGCTTTGGATTGGGTTATACATCAACCACACAGGTCCTTTCATAGGTTCAATCTTAGTCATTGTGGATGCCCATTCAAAGTGGTTGGAGGTGCATAGGGTCCATTCATCAAACACATGACAGAAAAACTGCATGTATCTGTTTCAATACACAAAGTCCCAGAAGTGCTGGTCACAGATAACGGGCCATTATTTACCAACAGGGAATTTGGTGTTTCCTAAAGTTGAATGGGGTTCAACATATAAGGACAGTTCCATATCACTCAACATCGAATTGTCTGGCAGAAAGAGGAGTCAAAACTTTGAAGGCTGTCTTGAAGAAACAGCCCACAGAAACCAAATTGTTCCAGTTCCAATTCAGTTAGAGGACCACCCCTCAGGCAACTACATGGATAGCTCCAGTAGAATTACTAGTGGGTAGAAGACTCTGCACTAGGTTAAGTCTGATCTTCCTAGCTCTGCCGGTGGAAGGGGGGGAAGGTGAAACAATATTAGGAACACCAATGCTGGATACAAGGCTCCGCCAAGCGAGAAAGATGGTTTGATGGTGGTGGGGGGGTGACAAAGATTGGTGGAAGTGGTCGCACATGGGTAAGAGGTATGGTCAACACAAGGTCAGGACCAGAATTGTATAATGGTCCTGAACAAGCATGTGGACCATATGAACGCTGTGAATTCACTAAGAGTGTGGGAGAAAAATGTGCCCTACTCCTTGGAACAGCCGGAAAGCTACCAGCACCCTCTCCATCAAGTGTTGACGAGTCTTTGTAATCAGCGATGGATATGATGGATGTAGCTGCCTTGGTGCCTTTGCCGCTGGAAGAAGATAGTAAAATTCTACCAAAAGGTGCTCCTGTGCGTTACCCACTACACGACGCCAAGTCAGAGGAGCCCAACTCAATGCTAAAACATCTCAGGAGGCTCTCTAAGGAAAAAGGACTGGTGTATGTCAGAGGAGGAGGGTTGTAGTTTCAGCCCCTCTGTTGCTGTTTCTCGCCCTCTGTTTCAGCCCCACTGTTTCTGATTGTAATGAGGTCAGTCAGGTAGACCTCATAGAATATGAGTTCCCCGATTGGGCTGTAAATCAGGTCCAACCAGGGAGCCCTGGCTGACAGAGATACTGCTGTTGTGATAGTTGACTCTGAATGAGTCATGCTCTTCCATTCAGTTACTCCCAGTGCTACGAGCTAGTGAGGGCAGGAATAGGAGGACAGAGTAGATGAATGCATGGCTGAGGAGCTGGTGTATGGGAGAAGGATTCACATTTTTGGATCATTGGAATCTCTTTTGGGGTAGAAGGACGGATTGCACCTAAATTGGAAGGGGAGACAGAGAGATTTGCTAGAGCTGCTGGGGATGGTTTAAACTAGTAAGGTGGGAGATGGGACCCAGGGAGATAGTGAGGAAAGAGATCAATCTGAGACTGCTACAGCTGAGGACAGAAGCGAGTCAATCAACCAGGGTAGGCAGGGACAAGGTAGGACTAATAAACTAAACTGCATTTACTTCAATGCAAGGGACCTAACAGGGAACGCAGATAAACTCAGGGCATGGTTAGGAACATGGGACTGGGATATCATAGCAATTACGGAAACATGGCTCAGGGATGGGCAGGACTGGCAGCTTAATGTTCCAGGATACAAATGCTAAAGGAAGGATAGAAAGGGAGGCAAGATAGGAGGGGGAGTGGCCTTTTTGATTAGGGATAGCATTACAGCTGTACTGAGGGAGGAATGTTCTCTGAAATACATCCAGGGAAGTTATTTGGGTGGAACTGAGAAATAAGAAAGGGATGATAACCTTATGGGATTGTATTATCCACGCCCTAATAGTCAGAGGGAAATTGAGAAACAAATTTGTAAGATCTCAGCAATAATTGGTGGGTATGGTAGGGGATTTTAACTTTCCAAACATAGACTGGGACTGCCATAGTATTAAGGGTTTAGATGGAGGGAATTTGTTAAGTGTGTACAAGAAAACTTTCTGATTCAGTATGTGGACGTACCTACTATAGAAGGTGCAAAACCTGACCTGCTCTTGGGAAATAAGACAGGGTGACTGAGGTGTCAGTGGGGGAGCACTGACCATAATTCTATTAGATTTAAAATAGTGATGGAAAAGGATAGACCAGATCTAAAAGTTGAAGTTCTAAATTGGAGAAAGGCCACTTTCGACGGTGTTAGGCAATAACTTTCGAAAGCTGATTAGGCACAAATGTTCGCAGGTAAAGGGATGGCTGGAAAATGGGAATCCTTCAGAAATGAGATAACAAGAATCCAGAGAAAGTATATTCCTGTTGGGGTGAAAGGAAAGGCTGGTAGGTATAGGGAATGCTGGATGACTAAAGTAATTGAGGATTTGGTTTAGACAAAGAAGAAAGCATATGTCAGGTATAGACAGGATAGATCGAGTTGATCCTTAGAAGAGTTTAAAGGCAGTAGGAGTATAAGTGAGAGGCAAATCAGGAGGACAAGAAGGGGACATGAGATAGCTTTGGCAAATAATGTGACGGAGAATCCAAAGGGTTTTTACAAATACGTTAAGGACAAAAGGGTAACTAGGGAGAGAATAGGGCCCCTCAAAGATCAGCAAGGCGGCCTTTGTGTAAAGCCGCAGAAAATGGGGGAGTTACTAAACAAGTATTTTGCATCAGTATTTACTGTGGAAAAGGATATGGAAGATATAGAATGTAGGGAAATAGATGATGACATCTTGAAAAATGTCCATATTACAGAGGAGGAAATGCTGGATGTCTTGAAATGCATGAAGGTGGATAAATCCCCAGGATCTGATCAGGTGTACCCTAGAACTCTGTGGGAAGGGAGGGAAGTGCTGGGCCTCTTGCTGAGATAATTGTATAATTGATAATGACAGGTGAGGTGCTGGAAGACTGGAGGTTGGCTAACGTGATGTCTCTGTTTAAGAAGAGTGGTAAGGACAAGATAGGGAACTATAGACTGGTGAGCCTGACCTCAGTGGAGGGCAAGTTTTTGGAGGGAATCCTGAGGGACAGGATGTACATGTATTTGGAAAGGCAAGGACTCATTCGGGATAGTCAACATGGCTTTGTGCGTGGGAAAACATGTCTCACAAACTTGATTGAGTTTTTTGAAGAAGTAACAGAGGATTGATGAGGGCAGAGCAGTAGCTGTGATCTATATGGACTTCAGTAAGGCATTCGACAAGGTTCCCCATGGGAGACTGTTTAACAAGGTTACATCTCATGGAATAGAGGGAGAATGAGCTATTTGGATACAGAACTAGCTCAAAGGTAGAAGAGAGAGGGTGGTGGTGTAGGGTTATTTTTCAGACTGGAGACCTGTGATCAGTGGAGCACCACAAGGATCGGTTCTGGGTCCTCTACTTTTTGTCATTTATATAAATAATTTGGATGTGAACATAAGAGGTATAGTTAGTAAGTTTGCAGATGACACCAAAATTGTAGTGGTCAGCAAAAAGGGTTACTTCAGATTACAACAGGATCTTGATCAGATGGGCCAATGGGCTGAGAAGTGGCAGATGGAGTTTATTTCAGATAAATGGGAGGTACTGCATTTTGGGAAAGCAATACTTAGCAGAACTTATACACTTAATGGTAAGGTCCTAGGGAGTGTTGCTGAACAAAGAGACCTTGGAGTGCAGGGTCATAGCTCCTTGAAAGTGGAGTCGCAGGAAGATAGGATAGTGAAGGCGGCGTTTGGTATGCTTTCCTTTATCAGTCAGAGTATTGAGTACAGGAGTTGGGAGGTCATGTTGCGGCTGTACAGGAGATTGGTTAGGCCACTATTGGAACATTGTGTGCAATTCTGATCTCTTTCCTATCGGAAAGATATTGTGAAACTTGAAAGGATTCAGAAAAGATGTTGCCAGGGTTGGAGGATTTGAGCTATAGGGAGAGGCTGAACAGGCTGGGGTTGTTTTCCCTGGAGCGTTGGAGGCTGAGGGGTGACGTTATAGAGGTTTACAAAATTATGAGGAGCATGGATAGGATAAATAGACAAAGTCTTTTCCCTGGGGTCAGGGAGTCCAGAACTAGAGGACATAGGTTTAGGGTGAGAGGGGAAAGATATAAAAGAGACCTAAGGGGCACCTTTTTCACACAGAGGGTGGTACGTGTATGGAGTGAGCTGCCAGAGGAAGTAGTGGAGGCTAGTATAATTGCAACATTAAAAAGGCATTAGGATGGGTATATGAATAGGAAGGGTTTGGAGGGATGTGGGCCAGGTGCTGGCAGATGGGACTTGATTGGGTTGGGATATCTGTTCAGCATGGACGGGCTGGACTGAATGGTCTGTTTCTGTGCTGGACATGTGTATGACTCTATGACCAGCAATATCCTTGACATCCACAACTCAGGTTTCTGCCTGATGAAGGGCTTATGCTCAAAATGTCGATTCTCCTGCTCCTCAGATGTTCCCTGACTGTCTATGCTTTTGCAGCACCACACTCTTCGACTCTGCCTCGCTTCCCCAACCTTGATTCACCCCTCTTCCCTCTCACTACACAACCCCCTTTCCTTCTGCCCTGACTTTCCATTAATAGTCTCCTCCCTGCCCCAGGATGGACTGGTCCCTATTCGACTTTGACCATCTTTGATGGACAGCTCTGGTGAATGACTGACCAGAGTCAGTTTGGTGAACAGTAAAGGAACTAAGGATTATTGTGAGCGGGCTGGTTGGTGCAGTTGAGTCCACAAAAAGATCAACCATGATCTTATTGAATGGCAGAGCAGGCTTGTTAGGCCAGATGGCCTACTCCGGCTCCTAGATCTTATGTTCTCCAAAGTGAAGTAATGGAGTGCAAATGTGTACAACATCTGGAGCGGAGATGTGCTATAATGGAACATAGAGGCTGTCATGTGTCAGATGCCAAGGTCTGTCGACATGCCCAGGAGCGTACCCTGAGAGGGTTACATTGGATATCCACGATAGAGGTCCAGACAAGTAGTCAGCGCGCTAGTGTTGCCAACTGCTTGCTCTAACCTTCATGTCTAGTTTCTATCTGTTCTATGCTGTGAGAAGAAGTTAGATTTAGTTAGACGATATTTGGTGAGAATGAGGAATGATCCCCATTAACAGCCATCTCACTGCTCCCTAGTGAGTACTCTTGTCTTAATGTCGGAAAATGCAGTTACTTGCTCCCAATGTCAAGAAAGTGCTGACTTAAATTTTCACGTAATTCTCTCAGAATTCTCACAAAAGTCCCCGTCATCAGAGCGCTAGAAGATTCCGCCCATCTTTTTTTTTGTCCACTCTCACTTTCCATGAAATATTGCTCAAACTCCACTAACTGCCTTGGCCAGAGGATGCTATTTGTATCAGAACATATGTGGAAACCTTTAGATTCTTGTATATTCTACTCATATCAACCAAAGAACCATAAAGCAGAACACTAAAGATATGACCTGCCTGTCTATTGAAAGAAGAATGATAATGTTGATTGTGCCAGGCAAGTGGGTTTGTGGCTTTACAACAGCTGTCTGCGCGGATCAAGTAAGGTATTACTGTTTAAGTCAGAGAATACTTTGGCTGCGGTTGAGAATGACATCATTATTCAAGTGGAGTTGAAAATTGAGATTTAAACACACAAGGAGCCATCCAGAAAGTTCTTGACTGTCTTCTGGTCAAGTATTTTACACAGAGCCATCTGACAGTTGGTATATTCATCTAAGAATGATTTTCTGTAAATAAAAAACTTGTTTATGAGGGCTTTACTAAAGCTCTCCACTATCAGAATGGATTAAATTGATCTGAGACAAAGCATTGGATTATAGCCTTCAATTTTCATATTATCGGTGAAATGAAATGTGCCTTATCAACATGATAAGTCAGACTCCCTATGAGAGGTGCTGGGACAGAGACCCACTGACACCTTGAAAGAAGCATCAAATTTGTTGCAGAAATATACTTTTTTTAGAAAGGTATGGATGGCCCTTGAGGCAATAAGTTTGCAAATATATTGTCTGTTTTATTAGTGAAAATGTTTTACTAATCTTAAACATGCCTTTTGAACAAAATGGGCACTTGACAGCAAGAACACTCATGTTGGTGTTGTTCAGGTATAATTAATAAAACATGAGTCTGAAGTACTCAAACATCCTATCAAAGTCATGTGCCAAGCTGAGTGAGCATAAAAGTTAAATGTACCCCTTTCTGATCAAAGGTGCCAGTAGTTTCTTCATTGTACACATCTTTTTGATGAAAAAGCCTTTTCGATCTTCAAACACAAACTAAGCTTTTTAACTGAGCTGTTGGCATGCGTCAGTTGAAGGAATAAGCTTCAAAGCAGTAAATGACTTTATAAACTCCTTTCTGTGGAACTGAGCATTGAGTTTAACTCCTTCATTTCCAGTCACAAATATGTTGCCTAGTTAAGTTTTAATTGCATATGAAATAATACCTTTACTTCTTGACAAGAAACATTATTGTCAGATTAGAAACACATTTGTAATGCAATTGCATTGAAAAGAGTTAAGAAACAAGTTCAGTATTAAGAAACAGAACAGTTTTCAGCAAAAGTGGAATCCCAGGAAGTTAAGTTTGAAACAAACAACCCCATTGTAAGATCAATAAAGAAGAAACAGAATTTAGCTTGGATTTCAAAGATCTGGAAGCTTTTAGAGTTTACAAGGCATACGTTTGAAGAGTATTATGTATGCACTGTTTACAGAAAGATAAATAATTACAAATTTGTTGCAGAAACACAATGTGTCCTTTTTTTTAGAAAGATGTGGGTGGCTCTTGAGGCAATAAGTTGCACCTGAACTGGAAGGGCACCAATATCTTGGGTGGGAGGTTTGCTACAGCTCTTTGGGAGGGTTTATACTAGACTAGCAAGGGGTTGGAACTTGAGCTACAGATCTTATGATGGAGTAAGTAGTGAACAGCCAGATACAGCGTGCAGAGAGTTGGTGAGAAGGAATACGCACTTGATAGGGAAAAGCTGCAGTCAGTGTGAGGGGTTGAAGTGTGTCTATTTTAATGCAAGAAGTATCAGGAATAAAGGTGATGAACTTACAGCATAGATCTGTACTTGGAACTATGATGTTGTGGCCATTACAGAGACTTGGATATCACAGGAGCAGGAGTGGCTGTTGGATGTTCCAGGGCTTAGGTGTTTCAAAAGGAATAAGGGGAAGGTAAAAGAGGTGGAGGAGCGGCATTGCTAATCAGGGATAGTATCAGAGCTGCAAAAAGGGAGATCGTCCAGGAGGATTTGTCTACAGAGTCAGTATGGGTGAAAATCAGAAACAGGAAAGGAGCAGTCACTTTATTGGGGGCTTCTACAGGCCCCCCCAATATTAACAGGAGGAGCAGATTGGGAGGCAGAGTTTGAAAATGTGCAAATGTAACAGGGTTGTTGTCATGAGTAACTTTAACTTCCCTAACATTGATTGGAACCGATTTAATTCAAATTGTTTGAATGGAGCAGTTTTTGTTAAGTGTGTCCAGGAAGGGTTCCTGCTGCAATATGTAGATAGGCCAATTAGAAGGGAGGCCATATTGGTATGGTGCTTGGCAGTGAACCATGCTAGGTGTCACATCTCTTGGTGGGAGGTCATTTCAGTGATAGTGATCACAACTCCATGACCTTTACTATAGTCATGGAGAAGGATAGGAGCAGATGGTATGGGAAAGTAGTTAATTGGAGGAAGGGGAATTACAATGCTATTAGGCAGGAACTGGGGTGCCTAAATTGGGAACATATGTTCTCAGGGAAATGTACAACAAAAATGTGGAAGTTGTTTAGGAAGCAACTGGTGATAGTACTGGACAGGTCTCTCCCACAGAGGCAAGGAAGGTTGAAAGAACCTTGGGTCACAAGGGATGTGGAACCATTGAGTCAAGATGAAGACAAAAGCTTACTTAAGGTTGAAGAGGCAAGGATCAGACAGGGCTTTATAGGGTTACAAGGTAGCAAGGAAGGAACTAATGAATAGACTTAGGAGAGCTAGAAGTAGGCATGAAAAAGCTTTACTAGGTAGGATTAAGGAAAACCCCAAGGCATTCTCAACTTAGGTGAGGAACAAGAAGATGGCCAGAATGAGGGTAGGATCAATCAGGAATAGTAGAGAGACCTTGCACCTGGAATCGGAGGAAATAGGGGAGGTCCTTAATGAATACTTTGCTTCAGTATTCACTATTGAGAGGGACCTTGATGTTTCTGAGGGCAGCGTGAAACAGACTGATATGCCAGAACAGGTTGATGTTAGGAAGGAAGATGTGCTGAAAATGTTGAAAAACATAAGGATAGATAAAGCGAAGATTTGTAGCTCGGGTGCTCATTGTTGTGGTTCTGTTCGCCGAGCTGGAAGTTTTTGTTGCAAACGTTTCGTCCCCTGGCTAGGCGACATCATCAGTGCTTGGGAGCCTTCTGCGAAGCGCTTCTTTGATGTTTCCTCCGGTGTTTATAGTGGTCTGTCCCTGCCGCTTCCGGTTGTCAGTTTCAGCTGTCCGCTGTAGTGGTTGGTATATTGGGTCCAGGTCGATGTGTTTGTTGATGGAGTTTGTGGATGAATGCCATGCCTCTAGGAATTCCCTGGCTGTTCTCTGTCTGGCTTGCCCTATGATAGTAGTGTTGTCCCAGTCGAATTCATGTTGCTTGTTGTCTGCGTGTGTGGCTACTAAGGATAGCTGTTCGTGTCGTTTCGTGGCTAGTTGACGTCAACAAGCAACATGAATTCGACTGGGACAACACTACTATCATAGGGCAAGCCAGACAGAGAACAGCCAGGGAATTCCTAGAGCATGGCATTCATCCACAAACTCCATCAACAAATACATCGACCTGGACCCAATATACCAACCACTACAGTGGACAGCTGAAACTGACAACCGGAAGCGGCAGGGACAGACCACTATAAACACCAGAGGAAACATCAAAGAAGCGCTTCACAGGAGGCTCCTAAGCACTGATGATGTCGCCTAGCCATGGGACGAAACGCTTGCAACAAAAACTTCCAGCTCGGCGAACAGAACCACAACATAGATAAAGCCCCTGAGCCGGGCGGGATATTACCTACATTACTATAGGACGTGAGGGAAGAGATTGCTGTGCCTTTGATGATGATCTTCTCATCCTCACTATCCACTGGAGAAGTACCAGATGATTGGAGAGTGGCAAGTGTTATTCCCTTATTCAAAAAAGGAAATAGGGATAATCCTGGGAATTACAGATCAGTCAGTCTTACGTCTGTGGTGGGCAAAGTATTGGAGAGGATTCTGAGAGACAGGATTTTTGATTACTTGGAACACCATAGTTTGGTTAGAGATAGCATGGCTTTGTGAAGGGCAGCTCATTCCTCACAAACCTTACTGAATTCTTTGAGGATGTGACAAAACATTTTGATGAAGGTAGAGCAGTGGATGTGGTATACATAGGTTTTAGCAAGGCATTTGATAAGGTTCCCTATGGTAGGCTCATTCAGAAAGTAAGGAGACATGGAATGCAGGGAAACCTGTCTGTCCGGATACAGAATTAGTTGGTCCTACAAGACAGAGGGTGATAGTAGATGAAAAGTTTTCAGCCTGGAGCTCAGTGACCAGTGGTGTTCCGCAGGGATCTGTTCTGGGATCTCTGTTCTTTGTGATTTTTATAAATTACTTAGATGAGGAAGTGAAAGGCTGGGTTAGTAAGTTTGCTGATGACAAACGTTGGTGGTGTTGTGGATAATGTGGAGGGCTCTTGTAGGTTATAACGAGACATTGACAGGATGCAGAACTGGGCTGATGAGTGGCTGATGGAGTTCTACATGGAGAAGTGTGAACTCATTCACTTTGGAAGGTTGAATTTGAATGCAGAATACAGGGTTAAAGGGCAGGATTCTTGGCAGTATGGAGGAACAGAGGGATCTTGGGATCCATGTCGATATATCCCTTAAAGTTGCCACCCAAGTTGATAGGGTTGTTAAGAAGGCGCATGGTATGTTGACTTTCATTAGCAGGGGGATTGAGTTAAGAGCCACAAGATTATGCTGCAGCTCTATAGAGTCCTGGTCAGACTTGAATATTGTGTTCAGTTCTGGTTGCCTCATTATAGGAAAGATGTAGAAGCTTTAGCAAGGGTGCTAAACTTTCAGATCTTTATTTCTCATGGATGTAGGTCCTGACAAACTTGGAATAGGCAATCACTTAAATTATTCATAAAAAACAAAAAAAGGTATTGATCAATTTCCATAGTTCAATCCATGATGATTGGCTTGTTCTATACTTTAAGAGGTGATGAACATCTACAAACTGGTTTCAGATTTAAATTCGTAAAAATACTTGCATTCATTCAGCCATTTATCATGTCATGATGTCTTGAAATACATCAACAGAATTAATGTCTTGAAAACAAGCATTATTTCAAAGCAAGGAAGATTGTTTCATGCATAGTTGCTGTTCTCATGTACTGATGGCTGTCAAACACATTTGACTGAATTTAATTGCTTATATTAATTTATACCTTGCTTGATGAGAAAACTTGAATATCATAATGAGAATTGGCTATAAAAGGATCACCATAGAAAGCTGGTATCTATCTTTAGTTACTCAACTCTCAGCCAGTCAACTATGAATAGAGACTTGTTGGGTGGGGTTGTCCAATAGAGCACAGAAAATTGAAGGGGATCTATTGAGGTGTGTTAAGTTCTGAGATGGCATAGGCAGGCTAGAAAAGGAGAAGCCTTTCTCCTCCTGGCACAGTTTTCAGGTGCAGAAGGTTCAGAAGGATTTGAGAAAATACTCTCTCACCCAGAGGGTAGTGGGTATCTAGAACTCACTGCCTAAAAGGATAGTAGAGGCAGAAACCTCAAGACATGTAAGAAGTATTTAGATGAACATTTGAAACACGTTGGCATGCAGGCTCATGGCCAAGTGCTGGAAAAGGGATTAGAAAAAATAGCCTTGCATGCCACGTTGTGAGAACTCTGACTCTCTAACTCTCTGACTCTCTCATTTGCTTTGCAAGTGATGGCAACTTGCAGCTAAAATTGACAAAAATGATGAATGTACTAAAAATACTACAAGACTTGAAGCATGAGGTAATTATGACCTTGGTCTACATCCAGCATTTAATTGATTCTTTCAGGGTGGCTAATTGCATATTGTCTTGTGACATAGCTGACCATAAAGACCTGAAGTAGCATGTGGTTATTTTGGACTGGTATACTAACTACTATTCAAGTGTCAAATCAAAGATGAAGTGCCACATGTTGATTAATGCATTCCACTCATATAGCTATAAATGGGCATGAATTCAGACTCCTGAATTAAAAGGACAACTAGCTAACAAAATACAATTATTTGATAAGAGGAAATGAGTAGGAAATCAAAAATTCAAGGATATCACGTGGAGTGAATCAAATTGTCTGATGACTGGCATATGTGATATGGGGACCTCTGGAAGAGTTTGAGATGGATCACCCACTCAGGATTCCTGGCTGAAGATGCAATGAATACTAATCTTTTGCACTGATGTGCTTGTCTCCTCAACCATTGAGGATGAGGATATTTTGTGTAGCTCCTTGAGGATAAGGTGAAATTTGGCTTTCCCTCTTGTTTGTTCCCCCACCACTTGCCATAGATCCAGTCTAGCAGCAATGTCTTTTACTACTTGGCCAGTTTAATCAGTAATGGCATTGCCAAGTTATTCTTGGTGGTGGACCTTAAAAGTCCCATCCAGAGTATATTCCTTGTCTGTGCCACCCTCAACGTTTCCTCCAAGTGCTGTTCATCATAAAGTTGTATTTACTCATCAGCCGAGGGAAGACAGTACATGGTAATGAGCAGGAAGTTTTATTGTCCATGTTTGACCAGATGTCATGATATGGTGTCATGATATTTGAAATCAATGTCAAGGACTCCCAGAGCAAATCCCTCCCGACTACTTGCCACTGTGTCTCCACCTCTGCTTTGTCCACTCTACCCATAGTCCAGGAAATATCCAGGGATGGTGATAGTGGTGAGACATTATCTGCAAGGTATGATTCCATGAGTATGACTACATCAGGCTTGACTAGACTATGGTCAACTCCGCCAATTTTGGGAATATGTTAGTAAGGAGGACTTTACAAGGTCAATAGGGCTGCGTGTGCCATTATCATATGCGGAACCTTAGTCGATGCTAGGTAATCCGTCTGGTTTCATTCCTGTTCAGAGATTTCCTAGCAGTTGATACAAGTGAGTAGATTGCTAGGCGATTTCAGAGTGCAATTAAGAATTAGCCCCATTACTGTGGATCTGGAGTCGCTTGTAGGCCAAGCCAGGTATAGGTGCCACATTTCCTTCCCTAAAGCACATTCGTGAGCTAGGTAGATTTTTACAAATATCAAAAATGGTTGCATTGTCATCACCAGATTTTTAATTTCAGATCTTTATTGAATTCAAATTCCACCATCTGCCATGATAGGATTCAAACCCAGTGCCCTGGAACATTTCCTGGGTCTCTGGATTAATAGACCAGTGGCTATAATTCTATACCATTGCTGCCTCTAAATGGATATTAGAGGTGTCTCGATTCATAATCCAGTGGCATTAGTAATAATCAGCCACTATTTGCTGTTCATGATTGTCTTCCATTTATTCCACTTTGGCTTTGTTTTAATTGCTAGAACACCTTCTGTGCCATTGCTCATGGTACTGCAGTGGAGATAATAATCCATTGTATTGTGGAGCGACAGCACCACCTAGAGACACCTACCTTCAATAGTAGTGTTCAGGATCAGTTTACATAGGAAATTCCTATTAAAAGGGGGAGGGAAAGAATTCCTTAATTGTCTCTAACCTGTAGCCCTGATGTTCAATGTTAAATCAATTTTAAGGATTTACAGAGACTGGTCATTCCAATTGTGTAGTAGGTTGTCATCTTCAGTTCTGAAAAAAAACATCAGATTGACCTTAAAACATTAACTTTGTTTCTCTCTCCACAAATGCTGCAAGGCCTGCTGAGCTTCTCCAGCATTTACTATTTTTGTTTCAGATCTCCAGCATTCACAGCACTTTGCTTTTAGTTGAATATATACCAATGCACATGCTGGTGGGACAGGACATATTTAGGAATGGGAATGTGAGGCTGACTTCTGATTCTTTAAGTAGGAATCTGTCGGGCTGTTGCTTGACTGATTTGTACCACCATTCACACAACTTTGATACAAATAGTTGGGTTAGGACAATGCAGAGTCAAATATGCTGGAATGTCATGAATCCTATCTTGATCTGATCAGACACCTGGATCTTTGCTAACTGTGTTTTGAAGTGGATGTTTCACATCTGAATGGACAGCTTCAGAGATCATTAGAGGGTATATACTTTTAATCAGCATGTTATAGAGTAATTGTCATCAGTCATACAGCATGGAAACAGACCCTTCGGTCCAACTTGTCCATACCGACCAAATCCACGCACCTCTGGTCATTGTAGGACTTGAACCCAAGTCCCCTGTTTCTTAAATTCATGAAGACAAGTCTGTTTCCAATGCCATAACCTCTGGACCACCGTAACTTATCAGCTAAAACATAAATACACATTTTAAAACTCATTTTGCTGAGAAAAAGTCTTTAGATCAGTGCTGAATCCAGATAACTTGCCCAAATATGCTTACCAATTTCCACAAATTACTTGTTACTCAGCCATCTCTTCCAGAAAAATTGATAAGGAGGAGAAATGTTAATTGACTAGCAATGGACTGGCATATATGTGGCCTTTAGTTTGATAAGTTAATGTCATTTTTGACCAGGAAAATAATTTAACAGAATAAAAGTTAAATTTACTATCGTGTTGTAAATCAGATAATAAGTTTATTTATTTGTAAGAACAAAAATACAACCAAATAGTGTACAGAAACTTGCAGATTATTTGTCTATTAATATTAAATACAGAGACATTGTAAGTCAGTGATTGAAAGATGAAAATGTACTAGTTGAAGATTCATAATAAGATTCGTCCACTTAGTCAAGGAAGGGAAGAACATAAGAGCAAGGGTAGACCATTCCGTCTGTCAAGCCACCTCTGCCATTCAGTTAGGTCATGGCTCATCACCTACCTCAATGTCGCTTTCCCAAAGTATCTCAAATCCCTTGGTGTCATTTTTCTCTAGAAACCTATTGATTTCTGTCTTGAACATGCACAATGATTGAACTTTCTTAGCCCTCTGGGGTGGACAGTGCCAAAGACCCATTGCTTTCTCAACGAAAATATTCCTCTTCATCTCAGTTTAAATGGCCTACCCAATCTCATGGGATGTGGGCATCGCTGGCTGGCCAGCATTTCATGCCCGTCTCTGGTTGCTTTTGAGAAGGTGGTAGTGAGCTGCCTTATTGAACTGCTGCAGTCCATATGCAGTAGACAGACCCACAATACCATTAGGCAGACAATTCTGAGACAATGTTACTTGATTACTGACTCATCAGCTAATGGAAACAACCTACCTACATCCACCGTGTTACATCTTGTAAGAATTGTAAGTGTCAATTAGATCACCTTTCAGTCTTTGAAATTCTACAGAATTAAAAGGTACTCCATTATTTAACACTATTTGCTGTCAAACTTTGGATCCAGCCTATGAGACCTACTGAAGTCAGCTCTCCCCTGTTAAATATTCTTATTCTGGATTGTTCATTGTTCATTTCTATCATTAGGCTATGCCTTACAATATAATGACTACTGTCCCCCATATGTTATCCCAATGACATTTGATCTACTTGGTCCATCTCATTCCCAAGAACTAGGTCTAACAGTGTCCCCTTCGCCATTGGAGTGGATACATACTGCTGTAGAAAATTATAGGTCATAGAGTGAAGGGACAGTCCAAGTCATAGAATCCCTGCAGTGTCGATGGAAGCCACTGTGCCCTCTGAAGATTATCTCACCTCCCATCCCACCCATATTTATCATAGTTAACCAACCTTGCCTGTACACTACAGACCAATTTACCTAACTTTGGACTGTGGGAGGAAACTGGAGCAACAAGAGGAAACCCACATACACATGGGAAGAATGTGCACTCCACACAAACAATCACCCAAGGTGTGAATCAAACCTGGGTCCCTGGTGCTATGAGGCAACAGTGCTAACTACTGAGCCATCATGCCACCCTGAATATATCCTGAATATAATCTAGAAACACTTGTGCACTCTGCTCTTTCTAGTACCACCATCTAAGTCTACATTTCGATCATTAAAGTTCCCACTCTAACTATTCTATAATGTTTGCAATTCTCCATAACTTCCTTGCAGATTTGATTCTCTACAACCTTACTACAAGTTGTTGGCATAAAGACGACATCAAGAAAAGTAATTGAAAATGTCTTTGCTCCTTAGTTCGAGCCAAATTAATTCTACCCTTGAACCCTTGGGACATTCTTTTTTCTCCAATATTGCAATGCTATTATTAACCAATACTGCCATACCTCCTCTTTTCTTCCTTTGCAGAACACCATGCATTGAGATATATATATATATCACTCAATCCTGCTCCTCCTTGAGCAATGTCTCTGTTATAGCCACAAAATCATAACTCTATTGGCAACTTGCAGCTGTAACCTATTAATCTTGTCTACTATGCTTTGTGCATTCACATATATTCACAAACACTGTAACCAGGGTTTAGAATGTCTCAATTTCTCTCATTCCAATTCGACTCCAACTTGCTTGTGATATAGGCAGTTTGTCCAGACATTACTACTTTGGAAATCCTATTTGCTAATTTTCTGCCTCTTTTAAAATTCTCTTGTAGGATGTGTGCATTTGCTGGCTGGCCAGACTTTATTGTCAATCCCTAGATGAAAAGGTGGTGGTGAGCTGCCATCTTGAACCACTAGAGTCCGTGTGCTGTAGGTAGACCCATAGGGAGAGAATTCCAGGATTTTGACCCAGTAACAGTCAAGGAACAGCAAAATATTTCCAAGTCAGGAAGGTAAGGGTGGATTCCCCATGTATCTGCTGCCTTTGTCCTTCCAGATGGAAGTGTTTATGGGCATGGAAGGTGCTGACAAAGGGTGAATTTCTGCAGTGCATCTTGTAAATACACACTGCTGCTACAGAACAGTGGTGGTGGAGGGAATGGATGTTGGTGGGTATGGTACCTAGCCTTCTAAATTCCATCTGGAGTACCAGATTTCCCTTCCTAACTCTGTTGGCTAAGTTTTTCACTCTTCCCAGAATAATGTCCTGCAGTAGCAAAAGTAACATCCTTAACCTGAGCACTAGGGCATAACATATCATCCTGGAATCACCTCTACAGCTACACTCCTTGCACATATGATTCTACTAATCACTCACTCAACATCTTACTTTCCTGTGGAGAAAGTGAGGACTGCAGATGCTGGAGATCAGAGTCAAAAAGTGGATGATAGAATTCACCGCTTCTGTCATAACAATTTTATAATCAGCAAAAACCTCAATTATGCAACTTTAGAAAATCATGTGATTTGGAATTGCTGCATGAATCCATTATTGAATGTTCTTAATATTTCAGGGTGGGGCACAGTGATGTATGATAACCATGATACTTGCTTAATTCTAGTGTTTAATTCAAATTTATGTGAATGCCTCACACTTGTACATCCTGAGAAGATACTATATTGCACAACATTGTTTAAACATGGCTGATCTGAATCCAATCTTAAACATGTATTCCCACCTGCTCATGATAGCATTTCCTATGTTTGCTTTAAAAGATCTATCAGCCTCTGCTTTAAAAATAGCCAAGGGTTCTTTTTCCACCACCTTTTCAGGAAGAGAGTTCCAAAGGTGCATGAACTTCCAAAAAGAATCGTCTCATTTCTGTTTTAAATGGGCAACTCCTGATTTTTAAAGAATGAACCTGGTTCTACATTCTCCCATAAGAGGAAACAATCCCCCAAATCTACATGCCAAGCTCTTCATCAGGATCTCATATGTTTCAATCAAGTCACCTCTTACTCTTCTAACCTCTAACAGATACAAACCTCTCTCATAAAACAACCTGCTCATTCAAGTACTTGTCCAGGAAATCTTCCCTGAACAGTCTCCAATGCATTTACATTCTTCCTGAAATGGGTTCACTAATACTGTGCATAGATGTGGTCTCACCACTTCCCTGTATAACTGAAGCATAGTTAATCTCTATCATTGGGTAGGGGCTCCCTTGGTAACCATGGAGTGGCCTGCTCAGCTGGAACTCATCATCTGAACCCTTTATAAAGCAGATACAGAGGGCTCTTGTAGCTCAGTGATAGCATCCCTTCCCCCAGATCAAGAGGCTTGGGTTCAAGTCCCATCTGTTCCAAAGGTGTGTAATAACATCTCTGAACAGGTTGATGAGAAAAAAAATTAGGTTAGTTTTTTTTAAAAAAGGCAGACACAATATCACAGTGAGTTGGCAGTAGACAAGTTGTTCGGTTGTGTGTGATAGCAGATGTGGGTATAGAAAAGAGGAAAAAAGAAAAAGTAAAGCAGAGCCAGTGAAAGTCTTTGGGTTGTCTGTAATAACACTTCCAGATATAAAAGAAAGATCACTGGTTAACTCTGCTATCTCTCCATAGGTGCTGCCATAGTTGCTGAGATTTTCCAGCAATTTCTGACTTTGTCCTTCATTGTCTAGTTTGAAGATATCATTTTTAAACACAACACTACTGTTTCTAACATCTTCCTTATGACAGATGGTAAATTAACTGGCTTCCTGCTTTCTGTCTCCTTTCCATCTTGAATAAAGGAGTTACTTTCAGCATCTTCTCATCTAATGAGAGTTTTGGAGAAATGGATCAATGCACCAAATACCTCATCAGTCATTTCTTTTAAGACCCTCAGATAAAGTCCATCAGAACCTGGGCATTTGTTAGCTCCCAGCTCCAACAATTTAGAATTAGAATCCCTTCAGTGTGAAAGCAGGCCCTTCAGACCAACAAATCAACACCAATCCTCTGAAGAGTAGCCCACCCTGACCCATTCCCCTAACCAATAACCTACATAATAAGCAATATAGCATGGACAGTTCACCTAACCTGCGCGTCTTCGGATTGTGGGAGGAAACTGGAGCACCCAGAGGAGAAAATGCAAACGCCACACAGACAGTCGCCCTAGGCTGGGATCAAACCCAAATCCCTGGCACTGTGAGGCAGCAGTGCTAACCACTGAGCCACCATGCCACCCCAGTACAGACAGCACCACTTCTCTGTTGGTTGGATTTTCCTGAATTCCTCGCTTTATCCCTTTTCCAGATTTATTTTAGATATTACTTATATCCTCTGCAGTGAAGACTGATGCAAAAAAACTGTTAAATTCATCTGCCATTTCCTTATTTTCCATTATTAATTCTCCAATCTGATGTTCTATGCAATCAACATTCACTTCGCTAACTCTCTTTTCCTTTACATATTTATAGAAATTCTTATTATTGTTTTCATATTTCTGGCTAGTTTACTCATGTACTTTAATTCTCCATCTTTATTAAGTTTTTGGTTATTCTTTAATTTTCTTTTATATTAGGCTCAATTTTCTGACCTGCACCTGTCTTTGCAGAATTATTTTTAAGTTTGATGTTATCTTTAATATTTCTAGCTAACTGTGGATGCTGGTTCCATCCCTTGCAATTTGACTGACTTGTTGTGATGAATCTATCCTGAATATTCTAAAGTATCCCCTTAAATCTCTGCCATGACATCTCTATTGACCTATCCTTTAACCTAATTTGCCAATTCACTTTCGCCAGATCTGCTTCTGTATACTCATAACTGCTTTTAACTGAAAAAATAGCCTCAGACCCACTTTTCTCTCCCTCAAACTAATGCAAAATTCTGTCTTATTATGGTCACTACCCAGGAACAACTTCATGATTAGATCACTAATTAATCCTATTTTATTTCATTTCATTTCACAGATTTGTACAGCTTGCATGCTGGTTGGCTTCAGAATGTGCTGTTCTAATAAACTATCCTGTAAACATCCAATGAACTGTTTACCTATGCTATCTTTTCTTTGACTTTCTCAGTCAAAATGTAGATTAAGATGTCCTATGTTCTTCTCCAGCCCTGAGCAGATGTGTTGAATCTCGCCATTGGACAAGCAACACAATTGGCTGGATGCATGCTCTTTGCTGCAAAGAATGATCCCGCTCACTGTACTGTCCCTTACTGCAACTACATTCCTTCTTAATTCCCCCTTTTGCAGAGGTCCTTTACCATACTACCAACATCAGTTAGCTCATTCTCCCTGCAGCCCTCATTCACATTTAGACAAGTTGAATTAACCTGAAAGCAGTTGGACAACTGCAAAGGCTGCAAAACCTGTCCGCTTGGTCCCCTTGCCTGCTTTACCCACAGTCACATTCTTGTGTCACTGAACACAAACCAAAACAGACCTCTTGGCACAAAGAATCCAGTTAAGTTCCCCTTTCCCTGATGTATTATGGTTTGTGCAGTTCAGCCTTCAACTCGTAAAGTCTGAGCTGAAACTGCTCAAACTTCAAACACTTAACTACAGATGTGTTTGCTCTGGATCAAACTATTTCCAGCAACTCCCATCAGCGTTAGCTTTGACACATCACCTGCCATCCTCAAGACATTCTAAGGATCTACTTAATTATTGTATTCAACATTAAATTTAGTCAAATCTAAATTAAGTTAGATTACAGTGCATGAGAAGGAAAATAAATGATTGCCAGTGATTTTATGGCTGGGACTGGATAGGTAAGAAGGCAAGAGCAATCATCCATCCCAAGTGAGTACTTTGAAGAGGATTTGAATGAGGACTATATGAAGAACTATGTTACAGCCCAGCCATCTAATGTCAACGAAATGTAGCTCACAGAATAAATCAACAGGTTGTTGGCTGGCTTGGGTCTGTAACTATTCACCCATGGTCTACTTAAGTCAAATTCATTTTAGTCAATTGCTTAAATACTACAAGTGCTGAAGCCATTGAAATCACAGGACCAAGGGAGGTAGAAAATCTTTAACAACATTAAGTTGTCTAAAAAGTCTTTATACCAAATGAAATATTTTGGAAGTTCACTTCGAATTAATTAGATGTTGCCAATTTGAGACATCAAGCTCCTAAAAACAGTAATAAGTGTATGTTTCAGAGAATGCTATATGTTTTCAGTTTTCTTGGTTGAGGCATAAATATTGGGAAGAACAGTGACAAGAACAGTGGATCCATGGAGCCACTTACCTGAGAGGATGAATGTTGCTTTGGCTTAATGTCTCATTTGAAATACTGTACTTCCTCAGGGCTACATTGGAGTGCATAACCAGATCTTGGGTCAATTCTCTCGAACTGGATGTGAACCCAGTACCTTTTGACCCTGAGCCTTGGTGATACTCAATAATGGAACAATTGCATGTGATTGGGTGAAGTGAAAATTTGAAAAGGGATTAATAAATTTAATCTCATGCCTTAGTTATACCACTTTTCATATCCTGCTATGAAAGCCTCTGCAAATGATTATACATGAAGGATTTCAGATAATAATTTCAGAACGATAAGTCAGCTTCTCTAAGGCAGCAAGAGCTGCAGGATTGTACACAATTCTACACACAGGATTGATTTATATTGTGAATTTTTATGTGATAACATTGAAATGACCTTGATACCTGTGGTCAGAACTGTGCAACAATGCCTCAGCGACTACATTTAAGATAAAATTGGTATTAGGTAAAATCTCATACTCACATCCCATCAAAGACATCTCCTGATTTAGTAACTTTCCTTCTTTGGGATTCTCATCTCAACTAGCCTGAGATGGAGTGAATGAGCTGGTTGAAATACACATTTTGTATCAAATAAAACTATTTCACAAATTAAGCTTAGTCAGATAGTGGAAAACTATCTCAGGGAGATACAGTAGTTTCATACAGTAGTTTCACACACCAGTTTCACATCTGACAGACCAATTCAGTCAGCCGTAGGACATCCAACCAAGTGCTCAGAGACCCGGGAACTTTGTTAATGTTAGCAGAGAGATGATAATATCTTTATTCAAATTAAAATGTATCTGCCATTTACCAATTGCTGAACATTAACTGCTCCAAGCATGGATACAGGAGCTGAATTGCAGTGATGAGTGACTGTCTGACTGCCTTTGATATGGTGGCACAATGGTTAGCACTGCTGCCTCACAGTACCAGGGTCCCAGGTTTGATTCCAGCCTCAGGTGATTGTTGCGGAGTTTGCACAGTCTGCGTAGGTGTGCTCCGGTTTCCTCCCACAGTCCAAAGATGTGTAGGTTAGGTGAATTGGCCATTCTAAATTGCCCATAGGTTAAGTGTGTTAGTCAGAGGGAAATGGGTCTGGGTGGGTTACTCTTTGGAGGGTCAGTGTGGATTTGTTGGGCCGAAGGGCCTGTTTCTACACCATAGGGAATCTAATCATGATTTTTGCCTCCTTTGAAACCTCTCTTACCAGCCATATATGTACTCAACTCTGGAAGTCTCTCAAGTGCTTGCAGTATGTGAGTATGGACTGCTTCAGTACCTGGGAATGCTCTGATAACGAATGCTCTATTACATGCATATTCCACTCAGCTTAATAAATTACAAGTTCTTTTCCTTTTGAGTATGAGTTTTGTTAAGAGTCTTCAATATAAACCAGAAATCCAGTTATCCAACATCCAATGTGAAATACGGGCCGCTTCCACACATTCCACAAGTGAACAAATGTTATCACCTTATTTACACCAATCCATTGACACTATGAACAGATATCCGTAATGCTTCTGAATAAATAGGCCCTCCCTCCGTCCCCACCCCATCCCCCCCCCAAATGTGATCAAGCGCTTTCCTGCATATCCTGTAGCAGATGTGTAAGGCTACCAACTTTCTCATTCCCTCCTTTTATCATTTCATGATAACAATTCAGCATATACAAGTACAATTAATCCATTCAGTCTATTTGTATATTCAACAAGTCGAGCACCTCTTCTGGTGAGTCACTGTCTGGAGGAGCAGAGTCGGAAAGATACCTGATTTTGGCATAAAAATTCATACATGGAGGTACAGGAGTGAACAAAGGTCGACTAACAAGAATTCTTCTTTGGCTTAGGCAAGAAGCAATGCATTGTCCACTTCATGTATAAGCAGACAACATTGTATATTCCTAGCATGAAACTAAAGATTATCAGCGTGTCCCACACAAACCATCCACACAGTGATCATAGCCAGCAGGTAGGAGTCCACCCACATGAGTCAGATGATGGTAAGGCAGGTATCTTCCCTGTGCCTTGACCCACTTTGTTGATGACATCCATGTCATATACAATGTCTTTAGAGAAGTCGTCTATGTAGGTGCAACATTGTGGGCCAATGACAGAACAAGCACTTCTTTCTTTAGCAAGGAGGGAATCTAGCACAAATTGATTATGAAGTGTTATCATCTGGGTCTCCTGTAGTTCTTTATTCATTAGTATTAACGAGTGGGCAAGTTTTTTGACATTGTATGCAAGATCACCTATCTGATCTCAACATCCCAGCCAGAAATAAGGCCTCCCATTAACCTAAACCACCAGTGTTTGTTAATGGAAGTCTAGCTTTGTTTTTCCTCTAATGTTTGTTCCATAGTGATTCACAAATTGGTGGGCTTTCCATCCGTCATTGACCTTAGGTATTTAATGGTGGAGGGTAAAAAATGGTAAGGTGTGCACTAAAGCACAACGTCCATATCAGTCATTGGGTAAGTATGGATAGATCTTGTTTTCACGTAGCCAATGAAGGCTAAATGGACTTCCAAGGGTGCACTTCTGTGAGTGAATGGCGAGTCCACTCAGAGCGAGGACTGAATCTTGTAAAGAGTGGGTGTTATCAAACGTTCAGTTATCCAAATGCATTACTGGAATGACAGTAGGAGTACAACTAGTGTCTTTTATAACATTTTTATACAATACTTGCTTCACTTGCCCCATATTGTGGGTACCGGGAGTTCTTTCAATGCATCATTCTAATAGTGGAACAATGTTAATGTTCAATCCTTTAGATTTGTTAGTGCACGTCACACAGCAATGCGCTTCTTCTACTGAATGGGTTTTGTCATCGCAGGTGAGGGGTTGCATAGTGGGTGAGACTTATTCATACATTCTACATCAGAATGATGGAAGAGTGAGCAGACAACACATGGATCAGGGTGTTTAGCTTGAATAAAGAAACCCCATTGGTAACAGAAGGGGGTGCATAGTATTTTTGGTCTTTCTTCACCTTTCCAGCTTGTCTTGTTAACTACGGTAGTTACTGATTGCAGAAACTGAATAAAGGCATTTCTGTCAGTAGCGGTAGGTCGGATATGAGAAGGTTCCGTCGAGAAGGTATAGGTTGCCGGTCTCAGGGCAATAGATGCCTTCGGATTTTGTGATTTCGGTACTATGTGTTCAATACTGCAATTCATACAGTCCATTTTGGGAGGGAAACAGACAAACATTTCAAAGTAACAGTTTTCAGCTGATGGAGTGGACAAAGTTATGGAATCATGCCATCTCATGACAACTGGCATCGATGTGTGGTGAGGGTGACAATAATGTCGAAAGTGATGTTTGGATGTGCAATGTGAATCGCTTAGATGAGTTTCAGCTGGGCAGCCGCATTCATAGTTTCCAACAGTATTGATGCAAGTTTCATGGAGCTGACAAATCCTATCTTCAGGGAGAACAGTGGAGAAAATAATACATTCATTGTCATCGGAGTACCCCGAAGAACCAGTGCCATTGTCAGTGTAGCCATGATTACATCCTACACATAAATGGTTGGTTTTGTTTCGGTAAGCGGCATTGGGGTGACAAGTGGGACACATTAGTGTTCGCATGGTATCAAGGGTAGTATTCGGAGTCGCAACAGGGGTAGCAAAATGGGTAGTGGTTAGCAGAGTTAGTGTTTTTAATTTCTGCTGTTTCGTGGTCATCATAGTTGTTTTGTCATGAGTGGTAGTGATGATGTCGGTTATAGTGATGGTGGTAAGTGATGATATAATCATCGGTGTAGGGGGAATTGTCATCGATGGGAATCTAAAGGTCTCATTGTTTCGGCATATGGCATCCTCCAAAGTGTCATTTAGATTGATAAAATTAAATGTGCACACCACCTTAGTCACTTCTCTATTTGATTTCACTGGCATTGACACAAATTCCGTTCATACAGTCAGATTTAGTCAGTTGGAGATATTACAATGGGCGGATTATATCTGGGCGCATGTACTTGGGTTGGGTTTTCATCGGATGATTGCACTCGTGCTAACACTGGAATTGTGAGGGTAAAACAAGCTTGGAATATCCTTTGTAGACCCATGTTGAACGTCCTTATAGTTTTACTGCAGTTTCAGTTGTCAGAAGAACTTGATAAGGACCTTTCCAATAAGGGCCCAGTTTTTCTCGATTAAAGTCTTTCAATAGTACGTAGTCACCAGGGTTGATACCTTTAAATGTTGAAGCTCTTTCTTCTTTTTTCCTGTGTCCACCATTGCCTCCTTAACTACATGCGTATGTGCATGAACATTATCAATTAGAATAGGTAAAAGCGAATCCGGCAGGCACGTCTGTCCTACCAGCATAACCCACAGCTTATTGTAACTATTTACATAACAAACATGGTTCATCCAGCTTTGTTATTCCTCATCAGAGGCGTCCCTTAATGGGTCCGTATTTATGCTTGGTCAGCATGGTTGGGGTATCAGAAGAGGAAAAAGGAGGATTTTCCTTTGGTTTCCTGTTGGTCATTTGAGTGACCATATCTCTTTGTTCAAAAGCTGCCTTCTTAGTGGCCACATCAGCGGCATGGTTGCCTTTAGTGACATCAGAAGTATTGGAGGAGTGAGTGGAACATTTAGTAATTGCCAATTGAGAGAGAAGTTGAATAGCGTGGAGGAGGTTAGTAACATAAGCAGCATTGAGGATAGAGTTCCTGATGAGATAAGAAAGCCACGCTATTGCCAGAGTTGACCAAAATCATGGGCACATCTGTAGGCATAGCAGGAGTCAGTGTCGATTTTAGCTGACTTCCCTTCAGCAAGTATGCAGACATGGGTAAGAGCAATGAGCTTGGCTCATTGGGTAGAACAGGGTGGATCGACGGAATAAGCTTCTATCATTTGAGACAAAGTGACAATCGTATATCCTGACATGTGTTTACCCTCTGGAGAGATAGAAGAAGAGCCATCAACAAAAAGTATAAAATCTGGGTTAACAAGAGCCTGATCTGTAAGATCAGGACATGGCCTAGTAACAAGGTCATTTATAACAACACCGTCATCGGGCAGTTCAAGAGGTTCGTCCTGCAAGAATGAGGCAGGGTTAACATTGGAACAGTATTTTAAAGAGAAATCAGATTCTGAAAGCAATGAAATCTCTTGGCGACTAAGACAGACCACAGTGAGATGTTGAGTACATTTAGAGGTAAGCAAAGACACCGCAGAATGGGAGGTACAGACTTCCACAGTTTAATGTAAAGTTACATGAGAGGCAGCCAATACCATGGTATGGATGGCTGGGAGAATCTGGACGCATAAAGGCATACCTTGAGCAACAGGGTCAAGTTTAATGGAATAATAGGCAACAGGGCACCATGGGGAGCCATGTTCCTGGGCAAGAAAAGCTGTAGCACAGTTTTCACGGATGGCAACATAGAGGTGGAAGTGGTGATCATACAAAGGTCGACCAAATGTCGGAGCTGAAGAGAGGATAGTTTTAAGATCCGTAAAGGCATGTAGTTGTTCGGGGTGAGATCATACTGTTGAGGGACAATGGATGAGGACAAGGGAGATAATTTCTGAATTAGAAGGGCACAATTGGCAATCCATTGTCGGCAATGACCTCATCTGTTTGGGAGTGGTTGGAGGAACAATACAAAGAATAGGATCAATATGTTCAGGTGTCAAACATCGATCAGATTCAGAGATGAAAGTACCTAGGAATTTGACTTCTTTCTTATTCGTCTTAACCTTACTGGGGTGCACAGCACAGCCACATTGATGGAAATGGCTCAGTAAGGTAATGGAGGCAGTTTGATTTGAAGGTTCATCAGGGCTAGCAAGAAGGAGGTCATCGAATTAGGGTAGAGCTTCCAGGAAATCCAAGTGATTCAAGTTGGGTGTGAAGGGTCTCCGAGAAAAGTGTGGGCAAATGAACAAAACCTCGAGATGGACGGGTCCTCACACATTGATAGCCCTTAAAAGTGAAGGCAAAAACGTACTGGCTATCTGGATGCAACAGAATGAAATAAATGCATGTTGGAGTTCAACAATAGTAAAAGTCTTGGCATTAGCTGGGACTTGGCTGAGGGTAGTAGCAGGATTAGCAAGAGAGGGTGAAGGGGCTCAACGATTTTTTTTATTCACAAAGATCTTGAACAAATCGCCATTCAGGATGTCCAGCTTTAGAAATCGGAAAAATGGGTGTATTGACAGGAAAATGGCATGGGACTAGGATACCTTACTATAAGAAAGAGTGAATAACAGGTTGAATGCCAATTTCAGCTTCTGGCTTCAGAGGGTATTAGGGTATAGAGGGAAGAGTGGAATAGGGATGGGTGGGATTCTAGCAAGGCCCACTTCTATTTTAGAGGCTGCCCAGACTTCAGGATGTCCTGCAAGTGGGGGTGGGCATGATGATGATGAAGGTTACTGTGAATTGAATAAAGTTGAGCGTAAAGTAAGATCGAACATTGAGCAAGCATCTGAATATAATGGGAGGTTTGATCAGCTTGATCAAAAAGAATCTTAGCAACAAAGCCTAGTTCTTTGCCTTTGTGTTCTGGGTTCACATGAGTGGTGACATGAGGGAAAATAGGAGGGCCAGCTTTCCAAATATGAGGAGGAACTGACATGAGGAGGGCACTGCCAGCAGCTGAAGTGATTTCACCAATCACCCAAGCATGTTGAGTGGTACCCAGCAAGGGATCAAAGTATTGTTCAAAGCTGTGCTCAGTTCCAGAGGGGTCATTAACTAAAGAAGTGTGGGGATGCAGGACATTATGTAGGATTAAAAGGGCGTGGATCCAAATCATGATACCACCTTTGAGGGGGCATTGGTTTGGTGTTGACGCACTGAACAAAATGAGGTGGATCCTGAATTAGGATACCTTTGTCATGACATTCAATAGTAATATGTAGAAGACAGAGGAGATCTCTAGCGCATAGAGGGATATGTAACCTATCAGTAACAACAAAGCAAAAAAAAAAACAAGATACAATTTTTCCACACCACTCTGAGAGAGACAGTGTAGAGGAACCACCAAACCCTTCAACAGCATTTGAGATTTGAAAGCCAAAGGCATTTACAAGATTAGTGGGAAGCGATGAAATAGTGGCTCCCATGTCATCCATGAATTCAATATCATGACCATTAACATTAAGGGTTAGCATAGGTACATCCACAGGGCGAGAAGTAACCACGGGAAGATTCAAGGGAGGATGATGACCTATTTCAGTGAGTCAGGTTCAGAAAGGATTCTGTGCAGTAAAATTCTGTGCTGGGGTCCCTGGGGAGAGGGATCAGAAGGTGCTGGCTTCTTCCATTCCGATGATCAACAGGGGGCTGCCTTGGGAAAGGGCAATTCTTGGACCAATGTCCTGGTTGATTACAGTTGAAACAAATGTCTGGTTGTTTGGGAGTGGGTGAGGCAGAGAGGAATAGTGCGAAGATGTATAGGAAGTAAGGGGCATCATGAACTGTTGGGGAGGGTACATAGAAGGACCCCAAGGTCCATTGGGATGTTGTTGATATATGGTACCAATCCTATTGTCTTGCCATACTGGATGACAGTATGATGGTTCCATTCGATAGCCCAGCTGGCCTTGCGGGTAGGAAGGTCTATTTGGAGTTCTGTTTTAGGTCTAGCCCCTGCAGTTTGAGCAAATTCGGTCTTGACCTTAACTATTGAAGCCTTACTGTCAGGGTCCTTTAGTTGCCAGAAGTAACATACTTCTCGGCTGAATTGTTCAACATCGGCATCTTGCCAGTGCATATTTTGGGTTATAATAGCTTTCTGTACCTGGTTAGGAAGAAAGTCATACATAAGGCATTAAATTGGGGCAAGTGTCCTTGTGGGTACTGAGCATCACCAGAGTAAGCACCATAGTAGTCCTTAAAGCGGACAAGGAAATCCTCAGCTCCTTCGCTTGAGCAAGGTTTACATGTGAGGACCTTACTCATGCCGATTACATGGTGCACTGCTTGACAGAGGCAGGTAGTAATCCAATCTGACCTATTAGGTTCACCGGGATGCATAAACACAAGTTGGGTATGATTATACATTGTAAAATTTCTAAGAACTTAGTCCATTTTTCAGGGGAAAGAGCACATTCTAAGAGGTTAAGTAAGTCTTGGGAGGCTGCTTTGTACATGGTCCTAGTCCTATTAACATAATTAGTGAATCCTTCGGGATTCTTTCCATAGTCTGGAGCCTTGTTGATTATGCTAGAGAGTCATGAGGCTTCCAAGGTTGATGAAGATTAACAAATGGATTTCGTTCCTGATTCTGGGCAAGTGGGTTAGGGACTCTTCTATTTGGGAAATTTCCCTTTGGCCATTTCATATCAGGATGAGTGCGAGGACTAACAGTAAGGTCCCTAAACTTTGATTGTAATTCATTAATGTCTTCAGGATTCATTTGTGGTGGGGCTGTGGCACTCAAAGGTGCCCTCTGGGTTCCTTTCATGTCTTAATCTTAATTGATTCCTAGTGCAGGTGGCAATGGGATGATGGTAACCTCGATCATCCAAATTCTCATTATCCTGGACAGGAGAGACAAATGAGGAAAAAAAAAGAGTATGGGCCTTGGCATGTTCGTCCAAAGAATAGGAAGGGGAGTTCAGGTGCTTTCGTTTCATAGCGCATTGTCGCTTTGATCATACTACAGGTGAGTTTCGAGGAAGTCCCTGTTGGGGAACCAGAAGACGTCGGTTAACAGGAGGGAGGCGTAACAAAACATCTCCTCCTCTGAATCCAATTCAAGCTCCTCACTTGCAGGAGAATCATTATCCTCTAATAATGGGTCTTTGGATAGGTGAGGTATAAGGAGTTATCCTCGTTCTCTGTCTGGTCCCGCGCGGCTGCAGCTGCAGTCTGTTTGTTATTTACCGGTTTCCATTTTCTTTGGGACCCCTAAAATTTCAGATTAAGTTGTGGTTCTCTGCCTTCTTTATTTTTTGCTAGTCTTTCTCTCGCCAACTCCAATTCTGTTTCTAAATCATGCGCTTCATATTTGCATTTTAGTTCTGCCAATCTAATTCAAATCCTTCCTTAGTTAATGGACTGATACCTCTTTTAATACAGTTTTGCCTTCATGACGACTGCATGGATTTTCCCCATTTTTCTTTCGCTACACTTTTCCACATGGATATGGCTTCTTTCTTTTTACTTTCATAACCTTTTTTCCATTACTCTTGTTTAACTTTCATAAGTAAATTTAAATCATGCGTGCTTCCCAGAGGCCAGTCCTTATTCTGACGGGCAGCTGCACCCGATATTCCCCTTAATTGTGTCTCATAATTAGAAAGCATACTCACTATCTCTGTTAAGGGACATTTGCCCTTTATCTTATCTAGGGTCACACCCACATTTATTTTATCTATTGTATACCTTCACAAAATTCTTACTGTTGTCTCTTACCTTTGCAAGGTCTCTATTTTTGTGCCTACTTAAATGATCTCATTTGTGGTTCCATCAGGGTATATGAGAGAGGAATGGGGAAGTGGAACACAAAAATGCAGGCAGAGAGCAACCAAGGTATAACCTTACCTTGTGGGCCCATTGGTCTTGAGTCCGACCTTTAGATGAAGCTCCTCTTCTCCAGTTTCACTCACATGTATGCCTTGTTGGAAACATGCTCGCAGCGCCAAGTTGTTAAAGTACCTATTCAAGGTGGCTCAGGGAATCCCTAACGGACTCAACCTGTAAGCCTCTTTTGGTTCATCCTGGAGATGGCACTTTGCGACAGTCTGGAATATAAAACCCTTCTAGACAGTTTAGTTTAAATTATTACCTTTATTTACCAATGGCATCAATGTTGCACTCTAATATAGTTACCTACAAGCCAGGCTTGAGCTAAGGTTTTGAATAATTAGCAGATTAACAGCTGCAGCTCTTATCCCTAAGAGCTCTTTCAGGCTACTCCCCTTATTGCTGCAAACAAGCTGTGTTTATATAGGAACTATTAGAACTACAAAAACAGACAAGCAGTAATAAAATGGCAAATGTTTACAGAGGAAGGTAAACTAATTGCCAGGTCTGAGTATGCTTGACTAATTAGGCTACATATACATCAATGTGGAAAAGGTCATGAGGTAACCTTGCTCAGCTAACATGGTCATACCGTTGTCCTACAAAATTGATCTTTCTTTTAAAATCATCTTAGATTCTCAAAATGCAAATTAAATTCATAACATTCCCAGATCTCAAGCTCCAGGGAACAACACACAAACATTCAATCCATGATAAGCAAGTGTACACTCAAATCAGACCACAAAGAGTTCACCTTTCCACCAGCTTTGGTCTTGTCTCTCCCTCTCTCTCTCAATGTCTCTTGAACCCTTAGGTCAGTGAAGGTAATTTACAGAAAAATGTTTTCTCGCTCTCTCATGTATGAACATCTTGCAACTCTCTTACTATTTCAGTTTTAGCCTTTTGTGGTTTCCTAGCTTGTAAGGGTAATGAGACATTCATATTCTGGAACAGTCAAGATTAGAGAGCTGAGCTTCATAAATTAAAATCTGCTCAGTGTGATATACATGAAAATGTATCAGGATTGTTCTATTACATGCATATTCCACTCAGTCTATTAAATTACAAGTTCTTTTCCTATTGAGTATGACTTTTGTTAAGAGTCTTCCATATAAACCAGAAATTCAGTTATCCAACATCCAATGTGAAATATGAGCACCTTCCAGCTCTTGGGATGAGAAGGAAGTACTGCCACAAGTGAACAAATGCTACCTTATTTACCCTGACCCATTGACACTAAAAACAGATGTCCTTGATTCTTCTGAACAAATGCCTCCCACATATCCTGTAGCAGATGTGTAAGGCGACCAGCTTTCTCATATCCACCAACTATAAGGCACACATTAGACTCTCCACGTGCCTGATTGAGTGATGGTCCTACAGCACTTAAGAAGCCTGACACCTTCCAGGAAAAAAGTAGTCACCATCGATTGAAACCCTATCCATCACTTTTTAACATTCACTCCCTCCACAACACACAGCGACAGCAGTGTGTAGCAGCCACAGTTGCATCACAAGGCTCCTTCAATATCACTTTCCAAATGCACAAATTCTATCAACTGAAAGAACAAGAGAAATAAGCGTATGACAGCACCACCATATGCAAGGTTCTTCCATGTCCCAACCATTCTGATTTGGAATGATACTGCTAATCCTTCACTGTTGTTGGGTCAAATCCTGGAACTCCCTCCCTTACAGCATTGTGAATGTATCTACTCCCCTATAGACAGCAGCAATTCAAAATGGAGTTCACCATTGCAATAGCCAGCAATCTGCATATTCTATAAACAAGAAATATTTATATCTTGAAATATATCTTGTGGATTTTTTTTTTAATTCACTTGTGGGATGTGGGCCTTTCTGGCTGGTCAGAATTTATTCCATCTCTTAATTACCCTTGAGAAGGTGGTGGTGAACTGCTTTCTTGAACCGCTGCAGTTAATATGTTGTGGGCAGACCTATAATGTTCTGAGGGAGGGAATTCCAAAATTTTGACCTAGCAACACTGAAGGAACAGTGATATATTTCCAAGTCATGTTGGTGAGTAGCTTGGAGGGGAACTTGAAGGTGGTTGAGTTCTCATATATCTGCTGCCCTTGACCTTCTAGATGGAAACGGTCGTGAGTTTAGAAGGTGTTGTTGAAGGATTTTGGGTGAATTTCTGCAGTGCATCTTGTAGATAGTACTCACTGGGGTTACTGAGGCACAGTGCTGGAGAGCGTGGATACTTGTGGATGCCAATTAAGTGGGCTGCTTTGTCCTGAATAGTGGCAAGCCTCTTGAGTATTGTTGGTGTTGTATCCATCCAGTCAAGTGGGGAGTATGCCATCACACTCCTGACTTGTGCCTTGTAGATGGTGAACAGGCTTTGAGGAGTCAGGAGGTGAGTTACTCACTGCAGTATTCCTAGCCTCTGATCTGCTCTTGCAGCCAATGTATTATATGGCGAGTCCAGTTGATTTTCAGGTGAATGTTAACTCCAGGATGTTGATAGTGGGGGAGCTCAGTGTGGTAACACGATTGACTGTCAAAGGTCAGTGTCTCCTGTTGGAGATGGCCATTGCTTGGCATTTAGGTGAAAGTGATGACTGTAGGGGCTGGAGATCAGAGCTGAGAGTGTGGTGCTGGAAAAGCTCAGCAGATCAGGCAGCATCTGAGGAGCAGAAGAGTCGACGATTCGGGCAAAAACCCTTCATCAGGAATAATGATGTGAGCCGAGGGAGTGGTGAGAAAAATAGGAGGAGGGTGAGGCTGAGGAGAAGGGAGCTGAGAGTGCAATAGGTAAATAGGGGTAATGATGATAGGTTGGAGAGGAGGGTGGAGCGGATAGGTGAGAAGGAAGATGGACAGGTAGAACATGAGGGTGGTGCCAAGTTGGAAGGTTGGATTTGGCTTAAGGTGGGGGGAGGGGGAATGAGCAAACTGGTGAAATCCATGATGCCATGGGGTTGGAGGTTCCCGAGGCGGAAGATGAGGCATACTTCCTCCATGCATTGGGGGATTAAGGAGTGGCAATGGAGGAGACCCAGGACCTGCATGTCCTTGGCAGAGTGGGAGGGGGAGCTGAAATGTTCGGCCACAAGACAGTGGGGTTGGTTGGTGTGGCTGTCCTGAACATGTTCTCTGAAGCTCTCCGCATAAGAGTCCTGTCTCCCCAATGTAGAGGAGACCGCATTGGGAGCAGCGGATACAGTAAGTGATTTGTTTGCAAGTGCAGTAAAACTTTAATGGATGTGGAAGGTTCTTTTGGGGCCTTGGACAGAGGTGAGGGGAGAGGTGTGGGCTCACGTTTTGCAATTCCTGGGATTGGCAGGGGAAGGTGCCAGGAGGGGGCACCCTACCTAAAATTCATCTGGACCATCTCAGACACCTCCCTCCCCTTCCTGGATCTCTCCATCTCCATCAACAGTGACCAATTCAACACTGACATCTTCTGCAAACCCACCGACTCCCACAGCTGCCTGGACTACACCTCCTCCCACCCTGCCTCCTGTAAAAATGCTATCATGCATTCCAAATTCCTCCTCCTCTGCCGCATGTGCTCCCAGGAGGACCAGTTCCACCACAGAACACACCAGATGGCCTCTTTCTTTCAAGACCACAATTTCCCCTCCCACATGGTTGATGATGCCCTCCAGCTCATCGTATCCACTTTCTGCACCTTCTCCTTTGAACCCTATCCCTCCAACCACAACAAGGACAGAACCCCCTGGTCCCCACCTTCCACTCCACTAACCTCCGTATACATCACATCATCCTCTGCCATGTACAAACCGACCCGACCACAGAGGTATATTTCCCTCAACATCCCATTTGCTTTCCATAAAGACCATTCCCTCTGCAACTCTCTCATCAGGCCCACATCCCCCACCAACCCACTCCCCTCCCTGCACCTTTGCCTGCCACCACAGGAATTGCAAAACCTGTGCCCACACCTCCCCCCTCACTCTGTGCAAGGCCCCAGAAGAGCCTTCCACATCCATCAAGTTTTCACCTGCACTTCCACACATGTCATTTACTGTATCTGTTGCTTCCAATGCGATCTCCTCTACATTGGGGAAACAGGAAGCCTACTCACAGAACACTTCAGAGAACATTTCCGGGACATCTGCACCAACCAACCCCACCGCCTCGTGGCCGAACACTTCAACTCCCCCTCCAACTCCTCCAAGGACATGCAGGTATTGGGCCTCCTCAATCGCCACTCCCTAACCAACTGATGCATGGAGGAAGAAAGCTTTATCTTCGCTTCAGGACCCTCCAACCCCATAGCATCAATGTGGATTTCACCAGTTTCGTCATTTCCCCTTCCCCCACCTTATCCCAGATCCAAACTTCCAGCTCAGCACCATCCTCATGACCCGTCCCAACTGTCCATTTTCCTTCCCACCTATCTGCTCCACCCTCCTCTCCAACCTATTACCATTCCCCCCACCTTCATTTACCTAACGCACTCTCAGCCAGCTTCCCCCAGCCCCACCCTCCTCCCATTTATCTCACCACTCCCTCATCTCACAGCCTTACTCCTAATGAAGGGCTTTTGCCCGAAACATTGACTCTCCTGCTCCTCAATTGCTTGCCATTTGTTTGGCGTGAATGCTACATGCCATTTGTCAGCCTAAGCCTGGATATTGTCCAGATCTTGTTCCATTCGAACATGGAGTGTTTCAGAATCTGAGGAGTCACAAATGGTGGTGAACATTGTGCAATTATCAGCAAACACCCCCACTTTTGATGTTTTTATGGAAGGAAGATCATTAATAAAGCACGTGGGTTGTGCCTGGGACAATATTATGAGAAACTCATGTAGAAATGTCCGGAGCTGAGATGACTGGCCTCCAACAACCACAACTACCTTCCTATGTGCCGGGTTTGACCCCAACCAGTGCAGGGATTGCTCCCTGATATTCATTGATTTCAGTTTTGCTAGGGCTCCTTGATGCCACACTTGGTCAAATGTAGTGCTGGGGACCACTGAAGGATGCCAAGATCAATCATCCAGTTGGCACGTCTGGATGATGATTGCTGCAAATGCTTCAGCCTTATACTTTGGACTGATGTGTTGGTCTCTTCCATTATTGAGGATGGGGATATTTGTGGAGTCTTCTCTTCCAGTGAGCTGATTAATTGTCCACCAACATTCACAACTGGATGTGGCAGAGACTATAGAATTTAGATCTGGCCCATTGATTCTAGGATTGCTTATCTCTGTCTATCACTTGTTGCTTATGCTGTTTAGCAAGCAAAGAGTCATGTTTGGTTGCTCCACCAGGTTGACACTTCATTTTTAATTATGTCTGGTACTGCTCCTATTGTTATTGATTAGAAATCCAACTAGAACAGCTACATATATACAGTGGCTGCTCATTATCATTGACAAAAGCTCATGTAAAGGAGGAGGCTGTGGCTACTGGAATAGATCTGAAGCTGGTCTGAAACTAGATATCCTATGACAAATGGCTCACTTTCTGACTCCCCAATGTATCTATTCACAAGTCAGGTGTGTTATGGAATCCAATACATGCATTAAAGAGGCATGCGCTGTAATATTTGCATACCTTAACTTCAGTACACCTAGTCTACAGGATATACTGTGACAAGTTAGCAAGGCTGTCTTGGCAGTGCTTTCCAAACTGGAGACCTCCATCCACCTGGAAAGACTAGGATGACACATACATGAATATACCAAATCATCCATGTTCACTCTCAGGATAAGATTCCTGATTCTTTTTAACAATAAGTGGGCACCCTTGGTTAGGCCAGCTTTGGTGGCTGTGCCTAATTATCATTGAGAAGATGTTGTCGTGCCATCTTCTTGAACCACCACCATCCATATGGTAATATACTGCTTTCCTCCACTATCCTTGGGTCAAAATCCTGGCACTGCCTATCCAACAGCATGTGGGGGTATCTGCATCACATGGTGCTTTAATTGGCAGCTCAAGGTAGCTAGGGATGAGCTAGAATTGCCAGCTTTTTCTGACAGGTACATCCTAAAAATGAGTGAGCTACATGTAGGCAGTTATTCTTGTTTTTTTAAGGCAACGCTCTGCAAGAGCCACCTTTAATTCACCTGCAGAATCACTCTATTTTAAGAAAGGGCGCGACAGTTTGATTTCTGGTAGTATTCTCGTTGCTCCTTTAGAGGCAGCTTTAACACTTGCAAATGCTGCACGCTCCAATAAGCATTTAGTTTTGCTCTGGTATATTGAGTTTGTACACATTCGAGAAATCATTGAGACAAGTGCTACAAAACGAAAGCCATCTGTTTTGGCCAAAGTTCATTTGAAGTTCAAAGTTGCAGAAAACACGCACACACATGTAAATTATCACTTAATTGCAGCAAAAGGCTTTCTCCGGCTATGCCATGCTGAAAGGTTTCACATGGGATTACAGCTGTTTGAACTGTCTGTAATACCTCAACCTCTTGAAGGGTGGCGACTTTTCCACAATAAATAACTGTATGACTGCAGAGAGTGAGAGTGCTGTTAGCAGGTTTCACATTGCAGGAACAACAGAATATTTCAAATGTATCATCATTATATCAGCCCCTATGGTAGAACGATACTGCGAATTATTTAACTTTTAATAAATGACGTGCTCTGCGCATCTTGTTTCCTCACCTCTGTGAAGCTACAAACTTCTGTTTAGATAAACATTATTTTTGTTATAGTTAAATGAATAAAGAGTTGAGTGATGGTTAAAGATGCATGATTCAGCACTTTCCTAACTTACCTGTACAAGTTAAAACGTCCAACTCGAAGCCATTCAAACGCAACCAAGATACGTACAGACTTTTAAACCTTCAAATCTTTATTTGGTTCAGAACATGCAGCCATTGTTTAAATTGCAGCACTCCCTAGATAAAGGCACGGATTACTAACCTAACTTCAACCAAGTTTATGCAAATAATAGGATCGCTCTTGGCTGGCGACAGTGTCTAACATTGGACCCTTGTGAACCAGCTCACGGAGAGACAGAGACAGAGACCGAAAAAAAAATCAACAACCGTCCTCGTTTGCCAAAGTGTCGAGCGTTGTGTGTAAAACATAAACTTTGCCTGAGTTAATGTGACGTGAATAACGCGCTAAAGAGCTCTTTGGCAGCCAGATTATCTGAAAATCAAACCATGTGAGACAGCTCGTCTACAAAAGCTCTGAAATATGTTGGATTGCCCATATTTCCTGGGAGGTGTTGACCGGCCGAACTCAGGTCGCCCACAGCCCGAAATCAGCACAAGTTCAGGAGCAAACTTCTACCTAATTGTCCATACCCAGCGAGAGGTAAGTGTGTTTGTGTTTAGAGTAACCAACCTCTGGATAGCATTTTTTTTTTTGTTTTGCGAGCTGCTTTGGGAAAACGCGGTAAGTAAAGAAGTCTGCTGTTCGCAATTATTGCGCCCGAGTCTTGTCCCCATGGCTCGGTTACAGTTGAAAGAAATTGCCTTCCAAGTGCAGGGAAGTGACTGGACATGGTGAGGCTTCACAGTAAAGGCGACTTCTTACCATTACATTGAAAAATGCTTAACTCATTATATCTTCAAGGTAAGTGCGTGATTACCAGTACAAGGCAATTTATTGCAAAATGTTAATTGAGGGCATTGAACGAATGCAGTTGAAAAGGATTGTGTTCATCTACGTTGTAACAGTGATAATATCTTTTAAAAAACGCTTAGTCAGATGTAAAACGCCTCTGAGGTCGTAAAATACACGGTGCACTCAGTAAATGCAATTCTTGCAGTCCTGGGCGAATGCGGATTTAAATTGCGCTGCTAATGACTTTAGCTGTCACGGTTCTAGCAATAAATGTGAGTACAAGCACGGGCTTTTCAAACCTAATAAAGGACTGGGTGTGTTGTTTCACTTCCAGTTTTGTTCAGCCGCAGTAGCTGAGCTGGAACCCTACAACCTATAATCCAACTTTAATATAATGAAACACCTTTTACAGGATTTTTTTTTTAAAATTGGGACCGAGCTACAATAAGGAGTTCTTGGGTGAGCTGTTGAACATTTTGGTTAAAGTGGATGGTTTTTAAGGAATGTTCTGGGCGAGGAAAGCCAAGATAAATCAGCAGCGATTGATAATCAACACTCCTGGACTTCTCCCCGTTTTGATTTCGTACTTAGTGGAAATTCAACTGTTAGAAAACGAAACATCAATGCAAATAGTCCTGAAGATGCCCTAATGGACTGGGAAAGTTGACACTGTTTCTTCCTCCACAGATCATGCCAGACCAGCCGTGTTTCTTAGGTGTTCTCTGTGTTTGTTTCAGATTTCCAGCATCTGCAGAATTTTCCTTCTGCTGTTGAAAATAAATCCGAATTGACCGGCGGTGGTTTACAAGACGTGAAATGATCTGTTGATTTTATTTCTGAATTTCTAATTTCGCTATTATGTCGGTCACCTCTGCGGACGGGATGACGGTATTTCGTAGCCCTTTGCACTGCCTGGTGGGGGGGGGGGGGGTTGTTTGCGATTGCGCCTGAACTCTGTCTGACATTGCTTGTTTATATTGTTAGGCAGGAGAAAGTGAGGGCTGCAGATGCTGGAGATCAGAGCTGAAAATATGTTGCTGGAAAAGCGCAGCAGGTCAGGCAGCATCCAAGGAGCAGGAGAATCGACGTTTCGGGCATAAGCCCTTCTTCAGGAAGATTCCTGAAAAAGGGCTCATGCCCGAAACGTTGATTGGATGCTGCGTGACCTGCTGCGCCTTTCCAGCAACACATTTTCAGCTATATTGTTAGGCAGTCCAGATGTGAAGGCAGTTATTGCTATATTCGAGCCGACCAGTTAGAGAGTTTGCTTGTACAACCTGTACTTTTATGTTTTGATAACATTTCAGGACACCCAGATTCAACTTGTCAGCTGTGACTGCCCGTTAGTATCTGGAAGAGATCCATCAGCTAAAGCGGAATCTTAAAACAGGTATCGATAATCCAGATCTAAATCAGAGTCTAATACCTAAAACGATCGAACATAAAACAGTGGCTGGACATTAGGTTAAGTCTTGCAAATGCGAAATATATTTGGGATTCGTGGTTTTTTTTTCAGAACACCATTTCTCATCGACCGATCAGCACCAAAACTAAACGAAACGACTGCATTTACATTAAAGTGTTGGATGGGGATAATGTAATGTTACCCCCAGACATTTTAGCAACCTCGGATCAATAACAATGACATTGGTCTTCCAAGGATGGTGTGAAATTTAACGACCAGCCTCAAATCCGTCTTCATTGAGTTTGCAGTGATAGATATGACTCGGAAAACGGGATCTTTAAAGGAAACAGGGCGGCTGCCTTCCCTATCGCACTTTTCGATCAATCCTAGAAAGAATTAAACAAAAAGACCCACGGAATTGATTCAATGAACTTCTGTTAGCACAGTTAGGAATTTCCTGTATCACCCTGACAATTTATCAAGTAGTCCTCTTGCAGGGCTGTTATTCATAATTTAAAAATTGGACGTTTTGAACGTGTTGTTAGACTCTTGGGTCCCCAGTCATTTTAATGATGTTTAACAAGATCGGCCACAGCCATCTGCTCAGTTACGTCTGGTTTGTGTTGTTACAAAGTTGGCGTTTCCGTACAGATCACTCCACAGTGGACAGTTTCATATTCAGAAAGTTGTCAGTCCCAGCAGTTTTAAGACGAGAGTTTCAGAAGGGGTCGAGCAACCTAAAATACACGTAGATAAACGTTTCTTTCTCCGGAGATGAGCGAACAGTGGTCACTTACAGTTCTCTCGCACAAACAACGCATTGGTCCCAATTGAGTTTACACCGCGTATGTTGGCAAACTTAAGAGTATTTTTAAAAAAGCGTAGGCGAGACAGGCTATTATCCGGTGCGAACGTTTTTTAAAAAAAGTACCAATTCCTCTCGTTTATCTACATGTGTCGTACGGTGTTATCGTGTCACACAAACACTGCTTCGCCTTGTTGATATAGGAAACGCCTTAACTTTCTGTGCAAGAGCAGATGCTTGTTGCTTGTTTAATTCATGTTGACACTTTTTTTGTGTGTGTGTGTATACCATGTCCAGGTGAGCACGGAAATCCAGGCAGAACAGTGCAGCAACTTTAACCCGAGACTAGGGTACCACCCAGGGCGGCTTGACCAGTCCAAGCAAGGAGAGGTCTTGCTGCCAATGGACATCAGAGAGGTCCCTTAAAGCAGAGGCATGGCGGTGATTCTCCCCCGAAACAACGAGATCTCTCCCCTCAACTCCGAAAAAGAGGCGTCGGAGCCAAGTAAAGAGGAGGATTACAAAGAGAATGGCGCGTTGATTAAGAACTCCATTTCCGGGCACAAACTTTCGGAAGACGGCGAGAAGGCTCCCTCCGGCAGCTTGGAGAAAGGGGACACGGGCCGTATGTTCAATGGGTACTCGGCTGTGCAGAACCCGGGGGGACAGGACCGCCCCGGCGACGGGGACCCAGCTGCTCCCGTGGCCTCGGCTCCGCTGCAGGCGCCGGCCGCGAGCCGGGAAACCTGGAGCAAAAAAGCGGACTTTTTGTTCTCGGTGATCGGCTACGCGGTGGACCTGGGCAATGTCTGGCGTTTCCCTTACATCGCGTACCAGAACGGAGGCGGTAAGTGCTCGAATAACAGCAACGGGAGCTGCTGGGAAAGCCCGGCAACTCTGTGCAGGGTTAACGTTTCGGGGCTGTACGACTCTAAGTATTTATTTTGAAAATTACTATTGAATCTATTTCCACAATCCTGTTAGACAGTAAATTAGCAAAGTCCCTTTAAAACGATTCTCCTCTTCGTACCTCATGTTCTTTTGCCAGTTATCTTCAATCCGTATCCTGTGGTTACTGTTTGTCATCTATGTCACTGGAAAAGCCTAACCCTCACCCTAAACCTAAATTGGGTCAAATTACTCCATCCAAACCTTTCATGATTTTGAACATTGTTAAAATGCTGCTTTAGGGTGGCTCAGTGATAGGTTGGCACAGTGGTTCAGTGGATAGCACTGCTGCCTCACAGTGCCAGAGATCTGGGTTCAAGTCTACCCTTGGGTGACTGTCTGTTTGAAGTTTGCATATTCTCCTTATGTCTGTGTGGGTTTCCTCTGAATGTTCTGGTTTCTGCCTACAATCTAAAGATGTGTAGATTAAGTGAATTGTGCATAGTGTCCAGAAATGTGTAGGAGAAGTGGATTAGCCATAGGAAATGCAGAGTTATGGGGTATGTCTGGGTCAGATGCTCATTGATGGGCTGAATAGCCTGCTTCCAGTCTGTCAGGATTCTATGATTCTCTAACATTTTCACCAATCTTGTGTTGTTTGGCACATGTGATAAAAGACTTTTGTAAAAATAAGGTCAGTGAGCCCTTTCAAACAGGTTGCGGGGCTTTCAAAAGAAACTTTACTCAAACTATCATCTGAAGATGGGTCACTGGACCTGAAACGTTAGTTCTGATGCTGCCAGACCTGCTGAACCTTTCCAGCAATTTCTGTTTTTGTTTCTAATTTCCAGCATCAGCAGTTCTTTCAATTTTTACAAATGTTCATCTCTAGATTTCCATGTTTGTCAAATGGTAGCTAGATTAAACATTATTTTCTTGTCAAAAGTCTCACCCTAGACATTACTGTGAATACCCAGTTCTGATTTTTTGCGACAATAATATATTTTATCTTGCATTTTCCAGCAACTGACTTTGATCTGCCTTTTGCTTCCCTTATGAATGTTACTATTTAGTATTTATCAATATTAATACACCTATAAATATTATCTAAACAAAAGTGCATAGCGTGGTGTGGAATGCCTCCCCCACCACAAGTAACTAATCAGCTCACAAATTTTCCATAATAAATGGTGACATTAATAAATAATACTTATCCCATAATAATAAATATCACTTTCCCACTCCTGTTGTCAATAAATGTTGGTGATCTTATCTTACAATGGGAATTCTAGATTAAACTTTAGCTGGTTAACTCACTTAGTTTATCCCACTGTGTAGAAAGTGTAGATATAATCATATTCTAAGAATGACCAGTCTGCCAAAGCTGCTTCAGCGAGTGGATAGGTCAATACACTGCCCTACACGGTGCTGAATCAGACAGACCACAAAGGTTCAAGGCCAATTTTACATCGTTTGAAGTTAATCTGTGCAGAGTCCACACAAATGTTGTTTTCCTTTCTCAAGCTGGAGAAGCAGAGAAAAGATAGCTTGTTGGAATTTGCACTATTAATTATTATCCAGTGATTCCTGTTTAGGATGTAACAAGGTCAGCCTTGATAATGGCGATGTTTCTTTATCTCTCATTCTCTCAGTAATAGTATGTTTATATTTGAGCTCTCATTAAAACTGGTCATCTGTGTGAGCTTCTGGAAAACTTCTAGTGCGCATCGAGCTGTAGCCCAGCAACAATTGATATCTTTCAGAGAGTAGAGAGAAAACCAAAGGAAGTACATGCAAAATTTCGTTTTATGGAGTCAAGTTGCTGTTGCTGTCCCACTTAGGGAAAAAAGAAAACTCTGTGCATTTTGTAAGGGCACTATATAAATATAATTTGTTGATGACCTATGTGTTTTTAATTCTCTTGAAACATTCATGTTATCATTAACCTTGATTAAGCACACTGCAGTACTTGGCAGGAACTGCTATGTTAGAATCATGACCATGCTGAGAATTAAATATTGCACAAGCCAAGGATAGAAAGACAAAAATTTTACATTGAAAGCCATTTTGATCATACAATCAGCAATTTACATGGCATAAAATAGAAAAACCAAAATAATACATGTCACTCAAATTGACCAGACTACTAAATAGGCTACTGCACTGATGAAGTTTAGCAATGGATTAATTACATTTGGCGAAGCAATGTATTTAGACTTTATGTTTCTTTCAGTATTTATGATTGTGTATTTTATTAGAATTATATGTATCAATAGAGATTTCAGTTTTATATCAGAAAACTAGCCAGGACTGTAATAATCAATGTGACAATATACTACAGACAGGTTACAAAATGAGAAATTAAAAAAATACTGATAAGTGTGATTTGCATCCCTGGCACCTTAAATTATGTGATTGTTATATCATTTTTCCACATATCATTTTTAAAAAGAAAGTAAAAGTAAGGAAAACAAATCTTCATCCAAGGAGTTTTTTTAATCTCACCTGCTGCTGTAGGAACTAACTAATGATCAAACATAGCCAATTTTACAATTGACTGTTGCTTATTATCGACTCATAGTGCATAGACTGAAGCCATTTGGCCCCATAAGCCTGTCCAGCTTCTTGGCAGTGTTAACCAATTCACTCAACTTCACTACTCTTTCCCCATAGTGCTGCAGATTTTTAATTACATACCCATAGCCCTTTCCAACCTTACTATTGAATCCATTTCCACCATCCTTTCAGCAGATCACTACTTAAATACAGTTTTATCTCCCCTTTGGTTCTTTTACCAATTAATTTGATTGTGTGTTCTGGTTACCAACCTTTCTGTGAGTAGAAACGGCACACACAGGCTAATTATTAATCTTGGTTACATTTGTTTCGCATTCCCTGCAGGCGTGTCTGGATTTTTAAACCATTATATTATTGACCATCTTAATTGAGTTATATAGAGAATGTCACATCTCCATTGACAATGGCTATTTCTAAGTCATATTTATTTTCTGTCAGAATATGTATTCAAATAATTCACATCAGAAACAGCATCGCACTAGGCATCAATATATAAGATGATTCCCACTTGAATCTTACATTTGGACCTATTAAACCGTGGTACCAATAAAGAATTTGAGTAGTTGTTGGGTAAAGCAAAACATGTTAAGAATTGTTACATTTTTCCTTGTTACAATATGTTGAGCTTTGATTGTATTCTAAAATTAGATGAAGTAAATTTTTTTCTGAAGGATTCTGAGATGTAACTGTTCCTCAAGTATTTGTGATCAGTCACCAAGTGGTAGGAAGCATTCCCAACACCTCCCTTCTGCTTATAATCATCTCAAAGTTGTTTCAGAGAGGTGTCTACCTGCAGCCAGATATTAGTTCTACAAAAAGCCTGGTAATTAAATAGAATACTAAGCTATTAAATATGGACTTTTATTACAAAGGTAGTTTATTAAAAAGATAAATTATGTGATCTGTACTTGTACCTGTTCTTTAAATTATGTATAATGTATCATGTATCATGCTGAGTCTTCATGTAGCTAAGGCCAAAATACTGAATGATTTTCAGACGGAGCTAGGTATATTCTTGGGCTAAAGGGATCAACGGATATGGAGAGAGTGCAGGAACAGGGTACTGAGTGGGATGATTGGCCGTGATCATACTGAATAGCAGAGCAGACGTGAGTGACTGAAGGGCCAATTCTTATTCTTATTTTTATTTTCCACATTACCAAGTTTTTATAATTATAGACTCCCTGCAGTGTGAAAGCAGGCCATTCAGCCCTTCAAGTCCACACTGGCTCTTTGAAGAGCATCCCACTCAGACCCAATCCTATCCCTGTAACCCAACATTCCCCATGGCTAACCCACCTAACCTGCATATCGTAGGCAGTTTAGTTCAGCCAATCCACCTAACCTGCACATCACTGAATTGTGGAAGAAAAACCGAGCACCCAGAGGAAACCCACACAGATGGTTGCCCAAGGCTGAGTCGAACCCAGATCCCTGTAGTGCTAACCACTCAGCCACCTGCTGGTTACTATTATCTAATACACATCCAAGACTTAAAATGAAATTAACTTCAATGATGTATAACGTAAAGGGCAGAATCAGGTCCTTGGCTGATTTACACTTTTGGATATTGCACTACGATCATCATGAAATTAGCATCTTTTGGGTAAGGATTATACAAATACTTCATTTTATGAATGTAAAATCAAGAAATGTCAAGAAAACCAAAGCAAGATAATTTCATTGATTTTTGCTCATTTGGATTTGATGCAAATATTACTGCCTTAAAGTGAGCTCCACCTTGAGGTTCACAACACATTTCCAAGCCTATTAAGATCAAACATCCTTTTCTTTCCTGGTGGTTATACTTGTTCATTGCTTTTTTTCCTCCACTATCCATTCTGAGTGTGACTCCAAACAAGATTTATCTTTTATTGCTACCTACAGTTGTGGTTTAAACTTGGGTTCTCTACTTTGAAGTTTTGAGCTTTGCTATAAAAACCATTTCTAGTACTTAAAACTAAATTAAAATTTTCAGGCAACCATGCTGGGACTTGGGCTTGTGTTCATTAAATTATTCATAAAAGATTCTGAATTATTGACCTCTGGACTACAGCCAAATATACTTGATCCTAACAGTTATCTGGACGATTTACTAAAATTTGATAGCTATCTGGCCATTTTAACACAAATTCCAAAGGCCAGGGCTAAAATCATCACATCCTGGAGTGTATTAATTGTCTTTGAAATGCCTAAGATATCTTCACATTTTCTAAATTTCAGGAGCCTTTCTCCTTCCCTATGTCCTGATGGCAGTGTTTGGTGGCATCCCACTCTTTTATATGGAATTGGCATTGGGACAGTATCACAAAAATGGAGCAATTTCTATATGGAGGAAAATATGCCCAATTTTCAAAGGTAAGGGCAATTGTCTTACTGGCACTGAAATTATTCATGCTTGTTTCAAACTTTTTCCTGTTCATAGGTGTCATTTTAAGCAAAATGTAGTTTGAATAATAGTTCATAAATGGGTTTTGGGAATTGTGGATTGTTTGCTTAATTAACTCACAGGATATGGGCATCCGTAAGTGCCCGTGAGAAGGTGGTAGTAGGTGCCCTCTTGTACCATCCAGTACTTGGTATGTGGGTATGTAATAACCTGACTGGAAAGGAACAGTGTTTATTGTTCAACATCAAAATAGAGCCACCACACGTGGCATATGTAGGCTAGACCCTGACCAAGAGAGACAGTTCCTGCTGACCTGCTTTCATATTTTTAATATCCGGAAGTGTTATCTTACACAAGGTAACTTTTTTTGCCATCACTAAATGACTTTTTCATCCCTTCAATTAACCACCACTAGTAAATTACATGTGTTTCCAACTGAATATTTTAAGTGCAAATCCCCTTATGGACAATGCAAACTATCAGCAACAAGAGAGGGACAGGCCTACTTACATTTATATTTCCTAATCGATCTGTTCAGAGATATTACTATTCACCACTGCAGCAAGTGGGACCTGAACCTATACCTCCCAGCCCAGAGTTTGGGACACTACCTGTGTGCCACATGAGCCCTTCAGACCTGCTTTATTAAGTGTTTTTCTTATCAACCTGCTCATCAATGTTATTACACACCTCTGGAAGAGATGGGTCTTGAACCCAGGCCTCTTGGTTCAGACAATGTGTTACAAGAGCCTGACAACCTGTTTTTTAAAGGGCTCAGGTGATGAGTTCCTGTTAGCAGGCCATTGCCTCCTACCAGGAAACACATACTCAACAAGCTTCACGTGAAGATTAATTAATGATTCTCCATGGGCCTTTTAGGGGTTACCACAGTGCTGCCAGGGGAAATTTCAGGATTCTGACCCAGTGACAATGCAGAGTGGCTATGTAGTTACAAATCAGGATGGTGTGTGGCTTGGAGGTGCTGGTGTTCCCATGCATTTGCTGCCCTTGTCTTTGTAGGTGGTGAAGGTCACAGATTTGGAAAATGCTGTGAAAAGAGCCTGGGTGAGGTACTGCAGTGTACCTTGTAAACGCTACAGTCTGCTACTCTGGTTGGTGGTGTGGAGAGTAAATGTGGAAGGTGGTGAATAGGATGCCAGTTAAGTGGACTGCTTTGTTCTGGATTGCATTGACCTTCTTGAGTGTTGTTGGAGCTGTACCCATTTAAGCAAATGGAGAGAATTTCATCACACTCCTGATTTGTTCCTTTGACAGGCACCAGGGACTTACTCACCACATAAGTTCCAGTTTCTGACCTATTTACATTCCCACCACATTTATGTAGCCAGTCCGGTTTATTTTCTCATCAATGGTAATCCTCCAAGATGCTGTTAGTGAAAGATTCATCAAAAGTATTGCTATTGACCAACAAGTGACAATGGTTAGATTATTTTTGTTTCAATTAGTCGTCACTTATGTGGTGCTTGTGGGGGTCTTGGATAAACTGCAGAATTGGGCTGAGAGGTGGCAAATAAAGTTCAATGCAGCTAAATGTGAGGTGATGCACTTGGGAAGAATAACAGGAAGGCAGAGTACTGGGTCAATGGATGTGCAGAGGGATCTTGGAGCCCATGGACATAAATCACTGAAAGTTGCCCCACCCAAGTTGATAGTGTTGTTAAGAAGGCATACGGTGTGTTAGGTTTCATTGGTAGAGAGATTGAGTTCTGGAACCGTAACATAATGCTGCAAGTATACAAAACACTAGTGCAGCCACACTTGGAATATTGTATACAGTTCTGGTCATCATATTTCGGGGAGGATGTGGAAGCATTGGAAAAGGTGCAGGGGAGATTTACCAGGATGTTGCCTATTCTGGAGGGAAGGTCTTATGAGGAAAAGCTGAGAGACTTGGATCTGTTCTCCATTGGCAAGAAGAAGGTTAAGGGGATTTGATAGAGAAATACAAGATGACCAGAGGATTAGATAGGGTAGACAATGAAAGTCTTTTTCCTAGGATGTTGATGTCAGCTTGTACGAGGGGGCATAACTACAAATTGAGGGGTGATAGATTTAAGACAGATGTCAGAGGCAGGTTTTTTACTCAGAGTGGTAGGGTGTGGAATGCCCTACCTGCCAATGTAGTTAATGCAGCCACATTAGGGAGATTTAAACAATCCTTAGATAATCACGTGGATGATGATGGGATAGTGTAGGGGAACGAGCTGAGAATAGTTCACAGATCGGCGCAAGATTGAGGGCTGAAGGGCCTGTTCTATGCTGTATTGTTCTTTGTTCTAAATACTACTTGCCACTTCTCAGCCAAGGCCTGACTGCTGTCCAGGTTGTGCTGCATATGAACACAAGCTGCTTCGGTAGCTGAAGAGTAGCGAATGGTGCTGAGTATTGTGCAGTCATCAGCAAACATTCCCAGATCTGCCCTAATGATAGAGTGAAGGTCATTGAAGCAGTTAAAGATGGCTGGGCTTAGAACACTATCATGTGGAACTCCTGCAGAAATGTCCTGGAACTGAGGTGATTGACCTCCAACAGCCAGAACCATCTTCTGTTGTGCTAGGTATGACTGTAAACAGTGTAGAGTTTCCCCAATTCCCATTGATCCTAGTTTTGCCAGAGCTCCTTGATGCCCTACTTGGTCAAATTCAGTCTTGGCATCAAGGACAGTCACTCTCACCACACCTCTGAAGTTCAGCAGTTTTGTCCTTGGTTAGACAAAGACTGTAAAGAGGTCAGGAGCTGACTGATCCTGGCAGAATCCAAACTGAGTGTCGCTGAGCGAGTGCTGTTTGATGTCACTGTTGCCAACCCTTTCCAATACTTTGCTATTGATTATGGGTGGACTGGTAGAACAGTAAGTGGTTGGTTAGATGTGTCCTGTTTCTTTGTGGACAGGACTTACCTGGGCAATTTTCCACATTGTCGGGTACCTGCCAGCGTTGTAACCATTCTAAAACAACTTGACTAGTGACGTGGCTAGTAATAGAGCACACGTCACCAGCATGATTGCCTGAATGTTGTCAAAATGCATAATCTTTTCAGTATCCAGTGTATTTAAACTTTATTGATATTGTGTGGAATGAATTGAACTATTAAAACCTCAGGAGAAGGCTGAGTTGGATCATCCAGTCAGCATTTCTGGCTGAAGATGGATGCAAACGTATTGGCCTTGACTATTGCACTGGAGTGCCGGGCTGTCTTGTTATTGAGGATATTTGTGAAGCCGCCTCAACAGTTCTAATTATCCTCTACCATTCACTAGGTTAGATCAGATTACACTGTATGTTGGTTGCACAAAAGAAATGTCAAAAGTATATTTTTATAGGATAAAGGTTCATACTTCATACACCTAGGCACAGATGTTGAATTTTATGTATGTTCTCTAAATTTTAGTTCCTCCTGAATTCTGTTCTTCTTAAAAACCGAAAGAACTGCAATTGTTATAAATCAGAAACAAAAACAGAAATTTCTGGTAATGCTCAGCAAGTTTGGCAGCATCTGAGGAAAGAGAACTGAGGAAGGGGCACTTGACCCGAAATGTGAACTCTGATTTCTGTCCACAAATGCTTCTAGACCTGCTGAGCTTTTCCAGCAATCTCTGTTCTCCATATCCTATCTAGCACCAAACTTGTCACCTCTCTTCTCAATATTCTACGTTACTTCCATTACACCAACAACTAGAATTCAAAATGTTTATCCTCTATTTTAAATCTTCTCCTGGTTTTACTCTGAGATGTGTTCCCACCGTGGATCGTCCAACGGATTCTCCATTTCCCCGTTCTAACAAATTGTGTATCATCCCTCTAGAGAAGCTTGGTGCGGTTTACAAGGTTTTTATTTGATAAGTAAGCTTTAAAGTTGCCTCTGACCATCAATATTATTATACACATTGCTGATGCAAAGCTAAAGAATATCTAATTTGTCACTCGTGCATGAAGATATGCTAGTTACAATAAACACAGACTTAGAATCGCAGGTTAAGTCATGTTCTGCTCCTACTGTAATTGGGATGCAAGTGATGATTGGCTTGAATTTAACCCACCCAAAACCCACTCCATTAAAGATAACAAAAATCAGGCTCAATAACTCACTTTGGACCTTTAGCCATTGCTGTCTGGTTATGATAAATGAAATTATCATATTATCTTTAAACAGCAGCAAAAGTCACACTTGAACATTGCAAACGTACTTGCTGAGAATCTCACTGTAAAATATTTGCCTCATAGAAAGTAGCATTAAAACACAATATTGAGTGCAAGTTAAACCCTGCTTCATTAGAGCTGTATAACCATTTTATTATTCTGCTCTTCAGTTGCCAAGCTTTGGAGGTCAGGTAATAACTGAGACCATGGTTGATTTTTTTGTAAGTAGAATATATAACTATTATAATGGTTCTTCAGTCTCTGCTTTTTCTAGTTTCTTTCAAATATTATCCCCTTTCATTCTCTGTAGGGATTGGATATTCAATCTGTATAGTAGCTCTATATGTTTCCTTTTACTACAATACCATTATCGCCTGGGCTGTGTACTACCTCTACTCATCATTTACTTCTGAGCTCCCATGGACCAACTGTAACAATAAATGGAATACTCAGAACTGCACCAACTACTTTCTAAAAGATAACGTCACCTGGAACAAGTACTCCACTTCTCCTGCAGAAGAGTTTTATATGTAAGTGCATGTAACTCGACGCTGCGCTTTGTGCAAGATAACTCAGCCAAGTTAAGGACCTGGCTTGCCAGTCTATTTCAGGAAGCTGGAGTGTAGATAGAAAAAATGCTTCCAACGTTATGCCATCCATTGACCCTTGGCAGAGTCAGCCCAAATCATTGTCACTTTAAAAGCAAAACAGCAAAATCCATTTGTCAGAGCTTGACTAAGGTACTGTTGTCAATCCATTTTGATTTCCATCATTGTCAGCTCAGTCATGATGGGCTCAATGGCCTCCTTCTGGGTGGTACTGTTCTGAGTCTATCCCAATAGACAGAGAGTAGCACTTCCGTGATAATTTATAGTAGCACGTAGTGGGACTAGAGTGTTTTGGGATACCACCTTTTTGCCTGAACTTTTTTCATAGCAGCAGAAGTCAGCATTTGCTGCAGTTGAGAAAGAAGCTGTGAGCCATTGTCTCCTTCAATCAAGGAACAGCAGAGCCAGTATCATTAAGTGCATCCTGTCAGATTACTTTGAATGCGTATTTTATTGCAATCTACAGTCCGACCCCATCACAGCTGATCTTTACAATCATCATCAGCTTCTTCATAAACTGTCAATACATTGTTCACACAGTACGATGTACGATTGGGATGTATTTCATCGAGAAATCCACAAGTTTGTATATGGTAAATGGGAAATCTCATAAAATCATCATTGAAGCATTAAATGCTTCAGTTAATTATAAGAAGATATTTTTGTAGGTGATTAATTGTCGACATCTACTTGGTCAGAATTGCTTTCATATGCCCTTTTGGCTCTTGCCCAGCTCTAGCCTTCATATTACTTTGCTTTGGCACTGGTTTGGCTTCATCCGATTACAGTTTTTTGTACAATAGTGATGTTGTTTATTGATTTTTCAATCTCTCATGTGAATAGTTATACATAAATCTGTGCTGCCGTCAGTAAGGAAGGTTTCTCCTCCTCTCTTCTACCACTTTCTCACACTAACAAGTGGCAACAACATTATTCTCTTTCTGCATTCCACAACATACTGCAGCTTAACTAAAAGCATTTTCCATTCTGTAATGTTTAGAAAACAAGCCACTGTGTAAAGTTGAGAAGATATGTTGGATTCTGGCTGTGAAAAGATGTTACTGCACTTATCTATTCAGTCATATTTGTGCCTAGAAAAGTCTAATTTGATGAAATATGTGGATATATTTTATTATAAACACTCAAAAGAGGATTTTTTTGTTAAAACCACTAACCAAGTCAACAGAGCAGCAAAAGTAGGAAGGGATACTGAGAAGGCCAGATTTAGAACAACCTGAGTTAGAACATAGAGCTGGGGAAGGTTTGTTGGTGGGGGGAGGGGGGGGGGGGGGAGAAGGGGGAGTGGTGCTATGGTCATGGTGATATTTCAAAACAAGAACAAGAAATTTGAAAGCAACTCATTAGAGGACAGAGAGCCATTGGAGTGTGGTGTGGACACTTCCATCACAGATCTTACCCTGTATTTTAAAAAAAACATAGGAAAAATGGAAGGGATTCGTGTTAGGGTTCCGCCAAAAAAAATCAGCTAAAAATCTAGTTGGTGCTGAAATTCATCTTAAGCAACAACACAAAGAAAGCACTTTGAAATCTGGTTTACACTTCACCTGATTTCCTGTTCCAATGATAGTTGCTTCTCGAAGGACATTAGTGAATCAGGTGGATTTTTACAATGATAGATACCATTAGGCCATCTTTTAATTCCAGGTTTTACTTAATGCAAACCTTACCATTTTAGCCTAGTTGGTTAGATGACTGGTTTGCAACACAACAATGCCATACAGCATAGGTTCAATTCCTGCACTAGCTAAAGGTCCTACATTCTTAACCTTGGCTCTCACCTGAGGCATGGTGACCCTCAGGTTAAACTCATTAATAGTTTAATGAGAGAGCAGCCCTGTAGCCTTCTGTCACTTTGGTAAAGTTTCCTTCATCACTTGCAAAGTCAACATTTGTTGCCCAAGTTTAATTACCTCATGGAAGAAGGGGAATGAGAGATTGTGAGAAAACAAACTCAGTCCGCGAGCACGGGACTAAAAGAAATGAATGATGCATTTTGATTGCAAATTTACATCTGAAACATTAATTGTAATCTGTGACATTTCTTTTCATTGCAGTCGCCAAGTACTTCAGGTTAACAAATCAAGCGGATTGGATGACCTGGGTGGCATCTGCTGGCAGTTAGCACTTTGTCTGTTCCTTATATTTGTTGTGGTGTATTTTAGTATTTGGAAAGGTGTAAAGACGTCTGGAAAGGTAAGTGAACCTAAATCATATGAAAAGAATACTGTGGGTGTGTGCCTGTCAATATCGCATCCCGAGTTTGCTTTTTTGTAATATTCTGTATAATTTTGTAATATAATGGGCTATAAGTATCATTGAAAAGCTAGCGTTAATGCACATTACTAATTATCCTTCAGAAGCTGGTACTGAGCTGCCCTGCTATAGTCCATCTGATACACGTGCACCCACTGTGTTGTTCAGAAAGGAAACTGGTCAAGCAATAAATGGGACCCATTACTGTGTTTATAAATCAAATGTAGAGTACTAGATAGAATAATTGGACACAGGACTAGCAATTGAAGAAAATCAATATTGTTTATAATGAGTTGATGATTCTTGATAAAGTTATGTAGGCCATTCCAATAATTTATTTTAGCTAAAGTTTGCAGTTAGTAGCTACATTTTAATTTGCACGAGTTACACAGCAGATGTAAACATGAACAGCCAATTCTGTGTGGATTTTAAAACTTATCAAAGAAGTCATTAACTTTCTTGAGTGGAGCAAATGAAACAAAATTTGCCTAGAGCATATCATCTCTGGACATGAAACAAACATTGTTATTAAGCAGTTATTGTTTTCAATAAACTCAGAACATTTATGAAACCTAATTCCGTCCGAGAGAGAGAACATTTGTGGCTACTCCCTCAAAGGTTCTTATTTTTACTGCTGCCAGAATGCCCTCATATCTGTCTTTTTGCAGATATTTCTTACTACCTCAGTGGTGTCATATTTTTGCCTGTGATCCGGTTTTTATAGAATCAGGACTTAAATGTCTAATTCTAAATGTACAATTTCAGTTGTGGCATCTCTCTGGAACAGGACCAAAATGCACTTGTAATGGTCACACTGTTTTGAGGGGATCAATTCCTCCATTGATTCTCTGACAACTCCTGTCGCCATTTGTCACTTATCAAATCATGCACCGACCCAGTTCTACAACATATTTGACTGCGCTTCCACTAAATTCATGTCAAGATTACAAATGACCAGGGATCTTGGCTGTTCACAACGATTATGCTCTTGGCCAAAACAATCTTGGTTGCGTTTTGAATAATCTTATCTCTTTGTCTTTGTCTTCGAAATGGCTGTTTTTAGCCAAAAGCATGAGCTCTATTTCCAAAGGAACAAAATGTAACCATGTGCAAATGATCCCATGACAATTGTAATTTAATACATCTGTTGAAACTCCTGAAAAAAATTAAAACTCCGTTTACTTCACCTCATTTAAGATAGAACTTACACTTTACTTCCATTGTCAAGGTCCAAATCCCCTTTCCCAAGTTTAACACTCCAATTTCCAATCCTAACTCGAACTGTGTCATGGGGGCATTCTCTTTTGTACCTGCCACAGGCTGATATTTTTGATGCTTGCATTCACCCCATTAGCGATTATGTTTAATACTGAACTTCTGAATTATTTTTAATTGTGTTTCAAAATATTTTATCACTATGCTTGTAATTGTAATTTAAAAAACTGCAAAATTTCCAACTTTACATTCACTTCTTTGGGTTTCTCCAGTTCTATTAAAAAAACCTCTTGCATTGGCGACACAAATATCTCATGTGAACTGAAGAGGCTAAGTGTGTACTGTACGTTATGTATTTTTTGTCGAAATATTATTAATCACAAACTTGAGTTCTTGTGATTCACATTTTAGCAACTAAAAGAGTCCGATTCACACACTGACAAAGGGGAAAATAATACCTTGATTCCAATGGTGTCACTCCAGACTCTCTCAAACGCAGAAGTGTTAAAAAGCTGTTCAAACTGAGGATATTTTCCTGGTACTTGCCCTTGACCAGCGAGTGGAGGAGGGTGAAAAGCTTCTGTTTACACCAGACAATGACATTGACCCAGGATGGGGTAGAGATGAGACCAAGTATTTCCGATCTCTGGAGATCTGCTGGCTCTGAAACAGTTGCAGTGAAGCTCGGCTGTGTAGTATGAATATGGGATCCATCTTAGAATGTGATCCAAGAATGTGATTGCTCACTTCTGTCATAGAAAATTGATATTGTCTCTGCTGAAGGAGTGTAGCTGAGCTCTGATCTTTCTAAGTAGGGGTGTAAATGTGGGTGGCTGTATGGAGCCAGTCCATGGTCTCTGGTGACAAATGTTGTTGTTAATTTCTGGTGAAGCTTACATAATGGGTGACCCTAGGTATTATCCTGGTGGCATGAATTCCCACAATTCATTGGATAATGAGGAAACCCATCAATTTCAGAAGCTGCCAGCAGTGGACAACATAAGCAGTAGGTGCAGGAGTGAACCATATGTCCGTTTCAACTTGCTATACTGCTCAGTTTGATCAAAGTTGACCTTTTGCCTGTACTCCACCTTCCTAGCTGTTCCTCACTTCCCTTGTTTCCCTGAAAAAAAACAGTCCATCTCAGTCCCTAGTTCGTTCAACAATGGAGCATCCAAAAACACTTGGGGGTAGAGAATTCCAAAGACCCACAACCCTTTGGGTCGGAAAATGCCTCCTCGTTACAGTATAAGGTATTCAGTCCCTTGTTCTGAGAGAGTGCACCCATGTTATACATTCCCCCAGCCAGGACAATCAACAGCAGAATGTCTAATAGTTTCAGAATCTTGTATGTTTAATCAGATTCTTGTATTCAACATTTGTGATTCTTTTAAGCTCCAGAGAATATAGGCCCAATTTACTCAACCCCTCAACATAGGTCAACCCCTAATCCAGGCACCAATGTAGTGGAGCCAGTGGATGGCACAGTGGCTCAGTGGTTAGAACTGCTTCCTAACAATTCAAGGGGCCTTGGTTCAATTCCAGCCTTGGGTGACTGTCTGGAGTTTGCACATTCTCCCTGTGACTGCAGGGTTGCTCCAGTTGCCGTCCAAGGATACACAGGTTAAGTGGATTGGCCATTGTAAATGCAAGGTTACAGGGCTGGGGAGGAGTAGGGATGGGGGACTGCTCTTCAGAAGGTTGGTGCAGATTTGATGGTAGAATGGCCTCTTTCTGCATTGTAGGGATTCTTTGATCCTTGTTATGCTGTCAACAAGGCAAAATTTTTTTTCTTAAAAATGGAATCCAAACGGCACACAGTAATGCAGCTGAGGTCTCATCAAAGATTATAATAACTACAGGAAGGCCTCTTATTGTACTCCAATCCCCCTGCAATAAAGGCCAATCTGTTCTTTGCTTCCTAATTGCTGCTGTACCTGCATGTTAATTTTCCATGTTTCTAGTGTGAGTAAACTGAAGTCTCTCCAGATATCAGCATTTACAAGTTTCACTTATTAAAAGACATTCTGCTTTTCTTTATCACTACCAAAGTGAATAGCCTAACACTTCCAAAATCATACCCTGTTTGCCACCCTCTTGCCTACTCATTTAACTCCTCCATCTGTCTTTACAACCTCTTTGCATCCTCCCCACAGCATTCATTCCTACCTAATTTTGCATCATTCACAATCTTGGATACATTACTCTCAGTTTCTTTGCCTAAGTCATTAAGGTAGATTGTAAATAAATGAGATCCAGCACTAAGTCTTTGACACTCCAGTCATTACAAGCTGATAAATTGAAAATGTTTCATTTATCTCTACTCTTTGTTTTCTCTACATTAACTAATCCTCCATCCAATGATAACGTATTACCCTCCACTCCATGAGCTCATAACTTATATACACAGAGAAACCTCGATTATCCAAAGGACACAGGTGGGGATTATTCATTTGGTTAATTGAATTCTAGACAAACAAATGCAAAATAACATAATTTAGCCAAGCATCGGGACCTTGCAATCTTGCCAGATAATCCAGGATATTTGGATAATCGAGTGCCAGATAATACAGGTTGCTCTGTAACCTTTTGGTGTCGGACCTTAGTGATTAGCTTTTCGAAATCCAAGTATAATACATCTACTGGTTCACCTTTGTCTTATTCTATCCAGTAAATCCTCAAAACCTTTAATAAAGTTGTCAAGTACAATTTCTCCCTCTTAACACTGCTTACTTGGTTTGATCATGCTTTGAAGAATGAGGTGGGATCTTATAGAAACATATAAAATTATGAAGAGAATAGATAAAATAGATGCAGGAAGCATGTAAAACTGGAACGAGAGGGCATAGCCTCAAAATAAGGGGGAATAGATTTAAGACTGAGTTGAGGAGGAACTTTTTTACCCAAAGCATTGTGAATCTGTGGAATTCCCTGCCCTGTGAAGCAGTTGAGGCTGCCTCATTGAATGTTATTAAGTTGAAGATAGATTCTTGAACAGTAAAGGAATTAAGATTTATGGTGAGTGGATGGGTAAGTGCAGCTGAATTCATGAAAAGATCAGCCATGATCTTATTGCTTGGCAGAGCAGGCTGATGTCCTACTCCTACACCTGTTTCTTACATTCTTATTTTCTAAGTACACAGTTAAGGCTCCATGATGATTGACCTCTGGTCTATGCCCCCCAACAACACACCCTCCCTTCCCGGCACTCTCCCCTGACACTGCAGGAATTGCAAAATCTGCGCCCACACCTCCTCCCTCACTTCCATCCAAGGCCCCAAAGGAGCCTTCCACATCCATCAAAGTTTCACCTGCACATCCACCAATGTCATTTATTGTATCTGCTCCCGATGCAGTCTCCTCTACATTGGGGAGACTGGACGCCTCCTCGCAGAGCGCTTTAGGGAACATCTCCGGGACACCCGCACCAATCAACCACACTGCCCTGTGGCCCAACATTTCAACTCCCCCTCCCACTCTGCCGAGGACATGCAGGTCCTGAGCCTCCTCCACCGCCACCCCCTCACCACCTGACGCCTTGAGGAAGAACGCCTCATCTTCCACCTCGGAACACTTCAACCCCAGGGCATCAATGTGGATTTCACCAGTTTCCTCATTTCCCCTTCCCCCACGTCACCCCAGCTCTAACCTTCCAGCTCAGCACTGCCCTCATGACCTGTCCTACCTGCCTATCTTCCTTTCTACTTATCCACTCCACCCTCTTCTCTGACCTAACACCACTATCCCCACCCCCATGTACTCTATGCTACTTTCTCCCCATCCCCATCCCCCTCTCATTTATCTCTCCACTCTGCACGCACCCTGCCTCTATTCCTGATGAAGGGCTTTTGCCCAAAACGTCAATTTTCCTGCTCCTTGGATGCTGCCTGACCTGCTGTGCTTTTCCAGCACCACTCTAATGTAGACTCAGATTTCCAGCATCTGCAGTCCATGTTTTTACCCAGAATGCATTTGTTGTATGTCTTAGCTCTTGCATCATTTCCTCCACAAAATGCTTCCTGTCTTTGCCTCTAAGAAACCAGTGTTTTCTTAAAATACTATTCTTTTTAAACCTCATTGTCTATGATGAGCTCTTATTGAGTTCTCATTTTCCAGGCTAGCTTACTCTTGCATTCTACTTTCTTCATTTTCACTGGTTTATAGACTCCGGATCTTCTTCCTTCACATGGATCTTTGCAACATTGAACCTGTGCATTCAATATAATGCTACCTTAACTTTCTTAGCAAGTGGATATTTCTTGCTTTCTTTTTGGCTTTTAATGAAATATATTTTAGCTGAACATTTTTCATTGTCTCTTCAACTACTTCTCACTGTTTATTTACCCCCATATATTTTAGTTTATTTAAACAACCAACCTTAACCAGCTCCCTTCTTATACTACGTAATCCACTTTGCTTTAAGTTTCAGAATTTTGCTTAGGACCAGAGTTATGGTGCTGTCCTACTTAAAATGGAAATCAGTTATATGTTGATCATGTTTCTCAGCAGCTCCTTTATTATGAGCTTGCTAATTAACGCTGCCTCACTGCGCAGTACTGGATCCAAAGTGATTCTGTTCCTAATTGATTCCATTATGTATTGTCCTCGAGAACATTCTTCAAGTCCAAACACCTGCCTATCTTTGCCAATTTGATTGGGGCCCCTTATAATTGAAACACCCCACAATTGTTCCATTGCTTTTGTTACAGTTTCAGCTATTTCTTGCTTAACGCACAGTTCACCAGTTACTAATGTTAGGGGGACCTCAAAGTCAATATTTTTTTTATATTTCAACATGAATATTGATTCTACTTTATTATCTTATGAGCCTAAAACCTTTCCATCTAATGTCCTTATGCCATTATTTACTACTAGGGTTACTTCTCCTTTCCCACTCTGCCTGTCTTTTCAAAATATTCTTTACTCTATAATCGCTACAGCCAGGGTCTCCTTGTGACCATGGCTTTCAATTTTGGGGGTAATTAGAGCGAGTTTGGAAGTAGAATGGGAAAGGGACCACTAGGAGGACATGCCTCCAGGTGGGCAGGCCAGAGACAAAGAGCATATTTAAAATGTACAAGCCCCGATAAGGCAACTTCCAGGAAAGAGTGCAACTCCCCAGAGACTGCACTTTGTCCAAATATCCATGTGTAGAGGTCAGTGAAGATTGCACTCCAGGGAGGCCAACCCTAATCTCCATCCCCGATCTCTGCTGTTCCTAATCTCTACGCTGTGCTGGAGGACAAGCTGAGACCAATGGGATCTGGTGGATATCCAGTGGCAGTGGTTCTGAAGATCACTGTGGCTATCAACATCTATAGCTGTTTCTAAGAATGCACTGGAGATTTTGTTTGGAACATTCCTGTCTGCAGACCATTGGTACATCAAGGAGGTGACTGTTGCTGTGTTCAAGGTGATGTGCTATACTGCAACTATTTGGAAAGTCAAGCAGAGAGGCCCGTTGGCTTTGAGACTGTCGCTGGATCTTGTCAAGTGCAAGTTGTCATTGACTGAATGCACATGACCATCAAAGCTCCCATGGACCCGACAGAGCCTTTATTAACAGAAAGGACTTCCATCCCAGGAACTGGTCTGCCCCAGCAGGTGTGTGTCCCATTCAGAGGAAACTGTCACAACACCTACCATGGATCAGCCTGAGCGAGCAGTCACCTGGCCTTGGGACTTCTAAAGTTATGAATCAGGAGCCTAGATCAATCAGTTGGAATGCTTCATGTCTCCGTATAGGTTTCATGTATGAAGATGGTCTGCTGTGTTCTGAACAACTTTGGAACATCGTCACCATTGCACCTCTGACATTGACCATATATAGGAGCAGCTGGCCAGTCTGAATGAGGGATCTTTGGTCCAGAGGCAACGTGCAGTAAGCTATGTGTGTAAACCAACTTCAGGACATCTTAACACACAGCTGGTTCCTGTGACCTGTTTTGCCTTTACAGAAAGATTTCAATAAAGCCTTACCTGTTTTCACTTGCAGAATCCCTACAGTGTGGATGCAGGCCATTCAGCCTATTGAGTCCACACTGACTGTCCGAAGAGCATCTCACTTGTCCCAACCCTATCTCTGCAGTTCCCAATGGCTAATCCACCTAGCCTTGCACACTTTGGGCAATTTATCATGGCAAATTAACCTAACCTACACATCTTTGGACTGTGGGAGGAAACTGGAGCACCTGGAGGAATCCCGCGCAGACACTGGGAGAATGTGCAAAATCCACACAGACAGTCGCCTGAGGCTGGAATTGGGCCCGAGTCCCTGGTGCTGTGAGGCGGCAGTGCTAACCACTGAGCCACCATGCCATCCCTTCTGCTGATGCATCCTTCATTTTGCTCTGCATTGCCCAGTTTCTGGGTGCATAATAACAAAGCTGAGGAGTTGGATGATCACACCACATTCCATTCCTTCCAGGCCATTGTTGGAGCAAGGTTGGACTGCAGGTAAGAACTCTTCCAGCAACAGCTAGTTGGGGAGAAGTAAGAATGAGTGAAAGACATAATAGAAACAAGGCACAGTCTTTTTAGATACAATAAATGTAGACCCCAAGTGAAGGTATATGCTTCTCTTAGCTGGTGAAGACTTCAGGCAGCTCTTAGCTTGCTGTTGTCACTAAGCTCTTGAAGGAGGAAATTGTGTATATGTACACACCTGACTTAGGGCTTGATTGGTCTCTGATTTCCAGCATCTGCAGTCCTCACTTTTGCCTAGTTGATTTTAACCTTGCTGCGAATCCTCTTGCAAGGATGCCTACCTTGAAGAAGTTCTCTTCCTCTCTCCACAAGAATCTCTGAGTCTCCCCACCCCCCTCCCATTTATCTCTCCATCCTGGAGGCTCCCTGTCTGCATTCCTGATGAAGGACTTTGCCCGAAACATCGATTTTCCTGCTCCTCAGATGCTGCCTGACCTGTGCTTTTCCAGCACCATTCTGATCTAGACTCTGGGTGGATGTGCATAACCTCTGGAAGCTCTGCTGATGTTCCATCGCCTGTCTCTGCAGCAGTTGTCATGTTACTCCAAGGGCATGCTATCAGCCCGGGGCCTCAGAATGCACAGTCTCCGTGCATTCGAATCAAGAGTTTGCCCATGGGTCTGGGATTGCTGTCTCTCAGACTTGCCGCCTTGCTATCTTTTCCCAGACACAGGGTTCTAGAGAATTGTTGGCTATTTGCAAGCCCAATTATTCCAGACTTACATTTAATTTTGAGCTGTGTTTTCTATTACTGTTTTAAAGACACTTTGAAAGTGAGGAGCACCCAGGAAAGTGGTGTGATGCACAATTTCCGTTCACCGATGTGCTGTGGAGGGCAAGGGGCTCAATGATGAAATATAGATTTGATCTCCAGTTTACTGAGGTCCTGAGCTCCAGTCTTTGTCATGGATAGTCACCAAAACCCAAGCACCTTTGCCATTACTAGAGGAAAATGAAATTGGGAAATTAGTCATCTCAGACTATTCATCGACATTATATTAGGTAGTCAGTGGCACCATAAACACCTTATTAATTTAACCAGTACAAATTGTACAAGGAGACAGTGGGGATTCAAATGTGGAAAGCCCTGGTAACATAAGGTCCTTTCCACTCTTGGACTGAATGGGCGGGGATACAGTATTGTGAAATCATTTCTTAAATATTTAGTCATAACAATGAATGGAAATGTTGGGTTTATCTGGATGGATGAATGAAGCTGAGTCAGTAGGTTTTTCCTTGTTAGTCACCTCTTCCTGGCAGCCAGTTCAGAGTGGCACTGGCAGGGCCTCTGGACAGGGCATACTGCCTTGCCAGTGACTGGTGTCCTCACCTGGTCCCTGGTGGAGAGTTTCCTTCCAGGAGATGATGACCACAGCCTGATGTTTATATCTGCCAGCTGTGGCAGATTCATGAGACCACTCCAGTAACTTGTGTCATGCAGAGCTACCCTAGTCATCTTCCATTCTCACAAATTGCAGTCTGAATCTGCACTGAAGCTTGCAATCACAGAACTCCGAATCTCCGGAACCTTGTTCCCCGGCAGAATAAAGCACCATTGCAGTTTTTAAACTGACCTGCACTAACATCATAATGTCATAAATTACTCTGATTAGTTTGGAACCTTCACAGCAGTTAGTCTATTTATTGCAAATATCGCGGAACCGCACAGAATGTGTGTTTGTTTTCATTTTTAAAACTGCCTAAGTTGTTATTTCTTGTGCAGGTTGTGTGGGTAACAGCCACTTTCCCCTACGTTGTACTGTTTATTCTCCTGATACGGGGTGCCACTCTACCTGGGGCCTGGCGAGGACTGCTCTTCTACCTTAAACCTGATTGGAACAAACTGCTTACCACTGAGGTGAGTCAACCAGAACTACAGTGGCCTTTGATTTAATTCTGTTGACTTACTGCATTTCAGATCCTCTGGGATCTACCAGGCAGCCACAGTCTAAGATTTAGCACTCTAAATGCTATCAAACTGCTCTGAAATTTGCAAAACAGTACTTTTACAATACCTTTTTTGGAACCATGACACTGAAAGGGAATTGTACCAAGTTTTGTTTAAGTGAAAGGAACATATGTAGTGTGCACCGGATCAATTATAGAGTCATAGAGATGTACAACCTGGAAACAGGCCTTTCGGTCCATGCCGACCAAATATCACAACCCACTCTAGTCCCACCTTCCAGCATCCAGCCCATATCCCTCCAAATCTTTCCTATTCATATACCCATCCAGATGCCTTTTAAATGTTGCAATTGTACTGGCCTCCACCACTTCCTCTAGCAGCTCATTCCATACACGTACTACCCTCTGCAAGGAAAAAGTTCCTCTCTCACCTTAAACCTATGCCCTCTAGTTCTGGATTCCCCCACTCCAGGGAAGCGACTTTGTCTGTTTATCCTATCCATGCCCCTCATAATGTTATAAACCTCTATAAGGTCACTCCTCAGCCTCCGACTCTCCAGGGAAAACAGCCTCAGCCTATTCAACCTCTCCCTATAGCTCAAATCCTCCAACCCTGGCAACATCCTTGCAAATCTTTTCTGAACTCTTTCAAGTTTCACAAAATCCTTCCAATAGGAAGGAGACCAGAATTGCACGCAACATTCCAAAAGTGGCCTAACCCATGTCTTGTAGAGCCACAACATGACCTCCCAACTCCTGTACTCAATACTCTGACCAATAAAGGAAATGGTGGTATTATTGCAGCCTGCCCAATTAAGGGAATAAAGTAAAATGGCCACTCCCATAGTTACTTTGCCTCGTCCATCTCTTCCTCTGTATTTTCTTTCGCTCCACAAGAATCTGCAGTTCAACTTCAAAGGCACTGTCTCTTTACCCACTGTATCACATGCAAATGATCAAACCTCATATGTGAAATTTGAGATAATTTGCCTGTAGAGGATGTGATCACTGAGTTAGCAAGTCATGGGGATAGATAATGCTGGAGTGAAAATTCTAGGCTAACAAGTTAGTATGGTACTGAGGGAATATTGTGTCCTTGGACATGCCTTATCTTTATCCACAGTTGCTTAATATTACCGAACTTGAACATCACTGAGTAAAGAAACAGCTAATGAAACTTTACATTATGCGCTCATCAAGACATTTGTAAGAATGCCACATTTGAAAGAGAATAGTAATTTATTCATTTAATCATCTACTTTTGCATGAGAAATGGGTTGCTGATTGGCTGGCAAGTGAACCCTGATTGTCAAGGCATTGCCTTGACAACATCTCAAACAGTCAGGGTCCATCAGAGAAGATGATGGAATTGTGGTAACATCACTGTAGGCTAATGATTAGGGGATATGGGTTCAAATCTCAATTTAAATTTACTTCATACATCTGGAATTGAAAGCTGGTTTCTGTAATGATGATGACTGTCATCTACCATTACTTGTTGTAAAACCCTGTGTGGTTCACTAATATCCTTCAGAGAAGGAAATTACTATCCTTAGCTGGTCTGGGATATATATGACTGTAGATTCACTTCACTGCCTTCTGAAATGGACAAGCTAGCAACTCAGTTCAAAGGCATTTAGAGAAAGGCATCAAATACTGGCCTTGCCCATGACATCTACATCCCATGAAAGAATCTTTAAGAGTGCCGCCCAATCAGCTCACTGTTGCATGTGCAGTTGTTCCCTTCTTCCACCTGTCCTGACAAATGCAAGATCAAAATCTCAATAGCATGTCTCTTTATTTCTTCCATCAATTTTTTTTAGATCTTTGCCTGGTCATCTTGTAGGAAATAATGAACATTAAGTAAGTGAAGAGAATTAAAATGTCTAAGGTTTGAATATTTACAAAGATGACATTCAGCCCTTCCAAGTGAATACATAAAGATCCAAAACAGTATGAAACATGCACCTCCTAGGCCCAGTACACAAAGATCATACATTACTCAGAAAACTTCTAGCACTGAGACCCAGAGAGGCCTCTCGAGGCCATTAAAGTAAAATTATTTCTAAAATTCCATACAACACTCAACCACAGCTGTATGCATTTGCAGTTTATTGATCAGCATGCATTTAAATTCATCTTCTGTCCTGAAAACTACAGCTTAGCGTTTCTACTTGGTTGTGCTAGATTCTTCTCAAGTAACTTAATTAAAGTTGACCTAACTTGCATTGAAGATTGAAGAACCTTAAACACTAATAAGGTTTGGCACAAATCAGGTTTCCACAATCTCATGCATTATTTTCAAAAAAACATTGTGCTAGGAGCCAGCCCTTCCCACAAAACAGCCCACGCTCCCAGAATGAATTAATCTACAATGGGAGTCTCTGTTACTGGCATTCATCCACACATCTTTGGAGAGGCAGAAAAATAAATGGTTCTTTTGGATGCAAGGATGCCAATAAGAACTTTGTAAAAATGTTTGCATTTTATGAAATTTACAAAGTGACTAGTGTAACTTGGATACAGTTCTCTTTACTCTGAAATCTCTTTCAGGGTCTTTTAGAATCAGGTTGTGGTGGTGGATTGATTAAATATGTATTTTTGTGACCACACCATTTCAACTTCATTATCAAACTGCTACGGATTACCGTAAGGATATTGAGGAATATTTCTGAAAAAAAATTCTTATTTCATGGATCATGGCAGCTTTTGTGGTCAGTGATAAGTCAATGAGTTTGAGTGGACACACAAGAAAAATAACATCTCAAAATGGGTACAATTTGGAACATTAGGGTGGTTTAGTGGCTCACAGTACCAGGGATCTGGGTTTGATTCCAACCTTAGGTGACTGTCTTTGTGAAGTTTGCATGATCCCCCCCCCCCCCCCCCCCCCCCCCACAGATGTTTTCCTCTGAGTGCTTCAGTTTCCTCCTACAGTCTAAAGATGTGTAGGTTACATGGATTGGACATGCTAAAAATTGCCCTGTGGTGTCCAGGGATGTATAGGCTAGGTGGGTTCGTCATGGTTAAAAAACCCATACAGGATTATGGGGTGGGAGGTTTAATGTAGACTTGATGAGCCAAATGGCTTCTTTCTGGACTGTAGGAATTCTGTAGTTGGTGTCCAGATCATTAGCAGTGTCTGAAGATGAAACTCTGCTAAGAAGTTCAGTATGTTTCCTTCTCTGCAGTTTTTAAAGATAAGTAAATGATGGACTTTTGTGTGACAGCTTGGCTGATGTCTTCCACTAAAATATACAATGGTATCAGTCATATCTTCCTTTTATTTATTCTGTTCAATGTAGCATCCATTTCTGTTGTTGAGGGGGAGTTCATTACTAGATCGCAGAATGTCACATCTGTAAGAAATATGAGCAACACTGCACTCATTCAGTGCTGCACTAAAGTGTCAGCCTAGTGTCTGAGTGAGTGAATCTGAACTTGATGTGGATGTTAAGAGTAATTCCATCCACCGAAGCTATTGTTTTCTCTTTACATGAGACCCATATCCATTAGTTAAAGACAGTTTCATCCAGTCATGGAGCTATAGAGGAAACTACCAACGTTTATTTATTTGTTTGTTCCTTACAACATTTGTTCTTAACTTTTAATACAACTGTTTATCATTTCCTCTAACTCAACAAAACCTGGCAGCTACTTAACTGCTGCTATTATCTACTCAAGATTAATAGTTCATTTTCCACACTTATTAGATGTGAACAGATACTGAATTGACAATTGTATTTCCAACTCAAAATTGAGCAGTTCAAGTCCTAACTGGCCCAGGTGGGAGCATTCGTCTGGTCTTGGGTCAGTAGTCAGGGCAAGAGATATCACCCGGTAACAAATGATTACAGCCCAGCATACTGTCTACTGGAGCTTAAAGTCAACAACAGAGCACAACAGAAAGATAGGCAACCGTAACAGGCAAAATAAGAGTACACTAACACATCTAAAGAACATTGTAACCATTGCTGAAAATGTGTTGCTGGAAAAGCGCAGCAGGTCAGGCAGCATCCAAGGAGCAGGAGAATCGATGTTTCGGGCATGAGCCCTTCTTCCGAAACGTCGATTCTCCTGCTCCTTGGATGCTGCCTGACCTGCTGTACTTTTCCAGCAACACATTTTCAACAAAATAACCACCCAAATGATAACCTTATTTTTCAGTGGCCAGGAATAAAACCACAAGCTGAAATATTACTTTTCAGCATTTTTGGCTCATGGTAGCCCTGCATATTAGAAAATGATCCAATCATGAATTTTATGCATTGGCCTTGGATTAGTGAATCACGTTCTTGTCTTTGAGTCAGGAGGTCAATGGGTTCCAATTTAACTGTGTAGAGACTGTACCAGGAAATGTTAATACCCCAATAAAGTATGGGTGAACTGCTGCACTGTCAGAAGCGCTGTCTTTGGGTGACTTTTCAAACAGAGGCTGCTTGCTCGGGTGAATGTAAAAGATTCCACAGCATGATTCAAAGAATGGGAGGTGACCCAGCATCAGGATCAATTTCCCTTGCTGTCAGCAAATTGGCTACTGTGTTTGACTACTAAACAGCAGTTCAGTATCTTGAGATGGCTTAATTATTTCTCTTAGAGTGAAAACTGCACAGAAGCAGGCTATTTAGTGCATCTAAGAGCTTCAGCTGTCCCACCATTACAAAACACCTTTTTTCCACATGCGGTGTCCCTAAATGTAGAATAGTTGGTGGTTACTTCATTTTTGCTTTACAAGAACTTGTGCATAAATTGAATTGCATGTTTCCCTCCGTTAAAACAGTGAATACATTCCAAAAGTACTTAATTGGATGTAAAGAAATTGTTGGCGTAGTGATGGAAGTTCTTTCATGCTGCCTTTTTAGTTCACTTTCTAATGATTAGATAATCATGAACTGAAGTTAGGTCATTTTGGAAATTCCGGAAGGTCTTCCTATCTCATTACTATATTGTCTTTGTATTTAAATCCCTTCTATTCTATGCTCATGATTCTGAGTTTTATTAAAGGATTACACATTAGCATGGATAGCTGATTAGCTGGCTGGCAGATAACAGAGTATACACAAATGAGTCTTTTTCTGATTAGCAGGATGTGACAAGCAGAGTCCTGCAGGCATCTGTTCTGGTCATTTAGCTTTTTACAATTTATATCAAAGACTTAAATGAAGGGAGCAAAGATCAGTAGCTAAGATCACGTGAAAATAGGTAAAAAAGTGAGCGTGTTGTGAAAAAAAGAGGACAAAAGTTGCAGATGGATGTAGAAAAGTTGAGTAAGTGAGTAAAAATCTGGCACAATGAATATAACATGAGGACATATGAAGTTGTTTGGCAGGAACAGTAAAAAAAGTTCATTATTTAAATGAAGAACAACTGTAGAATTCTGAGGTACAGAGGGATCTAGTGGATGAGTCACAAAGTTAGTTTGCAGATACTACAAGTAATTAAGATGGCTAATGAAATGTTGTCTTTTATTATTGAGGGAAATTAAATATAAAAATAAGGATATTTCTGTTTTCGACATAGAGGGCATTAGAGAAACTAGCATTTCAAAAACTTGATGTAGTTTTTATCTTATTTAAGGAAGGCGGTAAATGCACTGGGCGGGGGGGGAAGGGAAGGTGGTTACTAGACTGCTGGAGAGAAAAGTTTAGTCTCTGTCAAGACGATACATTGTCCAATGCTTATAATGGAATGATTGGATCATTATAAGTGGTAGGGACTGTATTAGCAACCCAGAGACAGTAATAAGTCACAAAATTGATTTCAACGAATCTGGTAATTTGAGGTTTGGCACCAGAGAAGATGACCATGATGGTTACTGGATCACCATAAAAACAAATTGGTTCGTTAATGTCCTTGTGGGAAGGCAGCCAGTCACCCTTACCCAGCTTGGCTACAGAAGTCTACAATCCACAAGATGTGGCTGACTCATAACATCCTCAGAAGAACTTGACACGGGTAAGAGACACTGCCTTGTCAGCATTGCTTACAAATTTCAAAAAAGGAAATAACCTGTATTTGTCATAGCACTTAGACATGGTATCTACTTAGTAGGATCCCTCCCCACTATATAAAGGTGAGCTCCAGGCACTTTTTGGATCTTGGTTTTTATTTTGCATGCGTGGTATTTCAAAAAAAGAGATGGAAACTATTGTACTTTTCCAAAATTGGTGTCAATATTACTAATATCAAGAGTAAATGATGGGTATTTATATTAATCTCCACCAAGGTTGTTTATTGCATCTCCTTTCTTCCAATCATTGATAAGAAGATGTAAAGTGTAAGAATTGGTTGTCATTTCTCAAACTACCTTTTATTGAGAGAAATGTGATGGTGAAGCTTTAGGGCTCTGAGTAATGAATGCTCAAGACACACAGCTATTTTACAGCATGTAAAGCCTTATATATGAAAATCTGCCACTAGAACAGAAGTTAAGAATTGTTATTATTTAAAGGGATTCACCTCACCTTGTGTTTGCAGTAGAGATTTACCCCACTCCACACTCCCTCTTATTGATATGGTGACTCAGTGGAAGGTGGCATGGTGGCTCAGTGGTTAATGCTGCTTCCTCACTGTATCCCCAGGGACCCAGGTGACTGTCACTGGAGCTTGCACATTCTCCCTGTTTCTGCATGCATTTCCTCGGTGTGCTCCAGTTTCCTCCCACGGTCCCAAGATATGCAGGTTAAATGGATGGCCATGCTAAATTGCCCATAGTCTCCTGCAATATGCATGCTAGATGGTTTAGCCTGGGATAGAGTAGGGTTATGAGCTTGGGCGGGATGCTCTCAGAGAGTTGGTGTGGACTTGATGGGCTGATTGGCCTGCTTCCACATTGTAGGGTGTCTATGATTTAGTTCATCATGTCACAGACCTGATTTTAAAGAAATTTGCAGCATCAGCTTTGTACAGCAAGTCTATATAACTAGATGTGTAAACGATTTAATTCCTGGGTAGCTATCTGCCTTTCCTGTGTATGAAAACCTTCATTGTAATTTTTGACGTGGTTTAATTGTTGCTATTGTTTAAAAACAAAACAGTCTCTCAAAAATAGCATCCCAGACAGCAAATGGAAGTATGGCCATGGAATTATTAACCCACTGCGTTACTTGGAAATGCATAATAACTCAGGAGTGGCGATTTAATCTGTGCTTTAATTAAATGGGATTTGTCAGTTTGTGTTCAATATCAATATAAAATGACAAGTAATGACTCAGCAAACAAACAAGGTACTATTATTTATTACTTGTGTAACTATGTCAATTCTCCAGAAGTCCCAGTTTTCAGGGTATTATAATTTATTGACTGTATCTCTGGTTTTATCACAAACCATTGCCTGTCTCCGGGGATCCACACAAAGCCAGAAATCTAGGATTATGAAGGGCAGGTAATTGTAATGAAAGAATAGAAGTACTGGGAGCAGGAGTAGGTAGTTCCACCATTTGATAGGATCTTGATTGATCTCATCTCAGCCTCAACTCCACTCTTCCATCTGCTACCCATAATCCATCAATCAGTTACTAGATAAAAATCTGTCTGCCTCCTCCTTAAATTTACTCAGTATCTCAGCATACACTATTATCTGATTGACTGACCGTTCAATAAGTATTATAATGGAACATTAGTTATCTTGGATTATATTAAAGAAATATAACACCAAGTGAAAGAAGGGACTTGCATTTTTATAACACCTTTCACAATCTCTTGGATCTGAGATATACATCCAAAAGAGTACATTGGAGTTTTGAGTACTGCTAGTAGAGCTGTTCACTGCCTGGTTAAAATAGGTGGATTGTGTACACTGAGTGGTTGCCCATTTGGACCTACAGACATTTACATCACAGGAGGTCAAACAGCCTCTGCGTCTGTACATGTCAACAGAGATCTGACCATATTAATCCTGTTTAGCTTTTGGCTCATAGCCCAAGAGGCTATGGCAATGCAGGTGGATGGCTAAATACTAAAATATTATGAGACACATCTGACTTATCCTTTCAGACTCCCACTGCTCTCTGAGTGAATAAAGTTTCTCCTCAACTATCCTCTTAGCCTTCTACCTTTTACCTTTTAAAAGTTAGCTGACATTCAAATCCAAAATTGGGCCACATGGTGGATTAAATCAGTGTTATCTTTAGGTCTGTAGTCAAGGAAGGATGTTTTTCTGCCTCTTTGTGATTTACAGGTAATTTTCTATTCAGAGACATTGTTGCACACTTCTGGAGCAGGTGGGACATGAGCCCAGGCCTCTAGCTCAGAGATAGGGACACTACAACGTTGTGCTACAAGAGCACCACCTTGTTTTGATAATAATGGAGAATGAGTAATCTGAACCATCATCTGAGGACATTAGCATGAATAATGCTGAGCCATAATTAGCCACTCTTGGGCGTAGAATTGGCAATATTGTTCAAAGAGAGTTAGAAGGTGAAAGATTCATAAGGTGGTGTGTCCCGAATTGTGGATTCAAACTGATTGATGGTGACAGGATAAGAGAGCCTTATTCTTCAAATGAATCTGTTATCCAGATTGGTACTACATTAGGCTATCAGGGATGTCAAATGTAATACTCAGGTATAGATTCATCTATACATCACTGATCTTTCTGAACTGCACAAGCTCAGGTGGCAGCACCTGATGGTGGAAGTTGAATATTGCCTCTTTGCAACATTGCAACACCCCACACAGAAATAGGCAAAATGTGTCAGTCATTAACCTTCATGGTTATGATTTGAGATTGTCAGACTCACTCAGTTTAAAGTTGTAATTTATTGACAGTGATTAACCGCCTAACTTCCCACTTCAATTCTTACCTGTTATACCATGACACTTCGATTTTCATCTCTGCAGTAGTGACCCCGTTTGATGCAAAAGACTGAAAAGTCTTTGGATGAGTCAAAGAACGATGAGTTATTTTATGCAGTGTATTGCCATCATTGGTGTCAGTACAGTTGTTAAATAATGAGTACCATGATTGGGATGACTTAATTGGAAAAACATGAAAAATCTTTGATTCATGAAGTGCACAGTGATATGACCACCTCATTACTGATGAAATGTTGTTATACAGGATTACTTTACAGTTTAACACGTCTCCTTTATGGAATATAGCTGAGTCTATATTCTTTAGAAAAGCAGAGACTTTGAGGGCAATTTGCTGAAGGTGCTGACAATATGAAGGGAATAGTTTACATCTTTGTGGATTTAAGGATTGAAATAATAGGGCAAATCTTTGTCCGTTATTTTATGCAGTTTTCAGAAGAGGTTTCTCCATTTCTTATGGTTCCACATGGGTTACCTCAAATCATTAAACTCTCAGCTGACAAGGACTGAACTGGCTCCCATTCTTTCTTTACCTGACCCCTCATTGGTTGCAACAAGGCTAATTTGAATAGGATCCCTTTCTCCCAGAGCAAATGATTTAATGTTTTAAAAGGGGCCAAATAGCCAGACATTCTTGAATTTACAAAGAGATTGGGCTTATTTGTTACTAAACACAAGAAGAAATAATAACTCTGCACACACACAAACAGATAACAAAAATAAAGTGAGTCCAAAGAAATGATGAAAGCAAAAGATAAAATATATAGGTCAGTTTCTGAGTGATTCATGAAGAGTGGACTGTATAATATTGTGGCTGTTACATTGGATGATACAGTAGTATCAGTATTTGTAGTTGAGTAGATGATTTTCAAATTTTTGGCTTTGTTGAAACTCTTTTGTCCTGGTTCCTTTTGATAGTGACTGACTGCCAGTAGTTAAGGAAGAAAGTGTCCTATTCTTGTAATGCTTTGCAGGAGTGTTTTAATGGATTTTCTCAAGCTATGCCCTTCACAATATGCCAGACCACACACTAGCATGTCAGGCCACTAGCACATAGACCGGGGATTATATTTTTAACCTCTTCAGAAAAGGAACACAAACACGTCTGCAAAAGCTCGCTCCCTGCTGAGGGGACAAGGCAATCAGCCTCTCATAGGCGAAAGTGAGGACTGCAGATGCTGGAAATCAGAGTTTAGATTAGAGTGGTGCTGGAAAAACACAGCAGGTCAGGCAGCATCCGAGGAGCAGGAAAATCAACGTTTCAGGCATGATGAAGGGCTTTTGCCTGAAATGTCAATTTTCCTGCTGCTTGGATGCTGCCTGACCTGCTGTGCTTTTCCAGCACCACTCTAAACTAGAATCAGCCTCTCATTACAGGTGGTTCTTCCATAACACAATTGTTGTATCCTTGTGCAACCCTGCATTATAGAACAATGGTGCTTTCCAAACAGCGCTTAAAGTATTGGCGATGTAATCGCATTACAGCCAACACGTATTTTAAAAGCTCACGCTTTAGAAACCATGTTCCCAATTCATCAATCGCGTTACAGCAAATTTGCATTAACGAAACATGCCATTATAGCAGAACGACCTGCATCTCTACCTTTTTAATCTTTCTTTTTGAGACACCCCTATGTGCCTTGCCATAGATCTGCACAGGATTTACATCTGCAATCAGCTGTCATAATCCTCTTGGTGTTTAAAAAAAAATGCATGTTGGAATTAAAAGTTTAATATATCTTTTGGTGGTCTGATGCACTGTCGAGATTTATAGCTGTGAAGTTTAATAATGATTGTAATAATGCTGAGATTTATAGCTGTAAAGTTTAATAATGTTTTGAATAGCTTCTCTTCTTTTGTTTCCAGGTGTGGGTGGATGCTGCTGCACAGATTTTCTTTTCGCTTGGCCCGGGATTTGGTGTGCTCTTGGCATTCGCCAGCTACAACAAATTCAATAACAACTGTTACAAGTCAGTCTGTTAAACAATATATGGAGTTCTTTTCAGAAAGTTATCTTGTTTAGGCTTGCACTTATCACTGCAATTATTGAAGCTTGGCTCCCGGTAGGATTGTGTGTGCCAATGCAGGCAAATGAAGAACAAAATCCACTTTTAGTTCCCATTGTTCAGATCAAAGTCAATTATGATAAGGGCCAGGCAGATGAGCAAGTTTAACCCCAATAACATTTCCTATACTTAAAGGTGCACTGGATAACACTGCACCAGTTTTGTGATAAATTGAGTGTGTCTTCAATCATTGGAAAATACATAGACTAAGACTTTGGATACAGGGCCATTCCTGTAGCAAAGTAAATTGAGATTTTCACTCCATCTATTTGGGCAGACGATGGGATATTGCCAACTCACAGCTCCTATCAATTGGGAACATTATGAAGGTTTTGATAGAAAATGTATCAGACTAATAAAAATAACAATGATAAAACATTCAGTCGAGTTACAAAATTGAATATATGAAATAAAATATTGCAAATGCTAGAACTCTAAAGTAAAACCAAAAAATTCCCGAAATACTCAGAATGATGAGTAGCACTGTGGAGAGAAATGTAGAGTTAAATGTATGCGGTTGGTGACCTTTCATAAATGATCTGAGTCTTACTCTCTCCACAGGTACTGTCTGATCTGCTGAGTGTTTCTTGCATTTTCAGTTCTTATTTTTGGATGTGTAGGTGTTTTACCAAAAAGCTAAGTCATTCCTATCCAGTGACATTCTCATCTGATTAACTATTCATTTTAGGATTATAGTATCAACATGCTTCATTAAAGCATAAGGGAGGAGAGTCAATAGGATTGGAAAAAAATGATTTGCAGATGATAAATGATGGCTATCCAGGAACTGCACCTGTTGCACACATTATGAAAGAACCATTTCCATTTTGAAACCAGGAGCAGGAGTAGGCCATTCAGCCCTTCGAGCCTGCTCCACCATTCATTATGATCATAGCTGATCTTCTATCTCAGTGCTGTATTCCTGCTTTCTCACAATACTCTTGAAGCCTTTAGTATCTAAAAAAAACTTTGTATAATGCAGCTGAATGCCTGCTTTACATTTTAACCATTGCATTTTATTTTGTGATGTGGGACATTGAGTAAAACTCAGATACCCATTTTAGTGAGCAAACTGAATAGCATCCCAGCTTAATTAACAAGGTCTCTGAATGCATTAAAACCATGCAGTGAGTGTTCTGTATAATAATTAGATGATTTTACAACAAAATTCAAAAAGTTTACTCAACAATAATTTGTGAGAAATTAAAATGTGACCTAAATTGAATTCAGGCAATGGACTATTTCTTGTTTACTTGCTTTAGGGATGCTTTGGTTATCAGCGCTGTGAACTGCTTGACCAGTTTCATGTCTGGTTGTGTTATGTTTACTGTCCTTGGCTACATGGCAGAAAAGAGGAATGAAGAAGTGGCAGATGTGGCCAAAGACACCGGTAGGATGACATTGCAATAATAAAATGCAAACTTCCGACAGTTCCAGAAGTTCATAACCAGTGACAATGGTGTGTTTCTCAAAATGTACAATTCGAATCACTGTGTACCTTTTTATTATTCAGAAGGGTAGTTTTTAATAGATTGAGAGTTCTGATGAGAAAGTAATTGGTGAGGCGACTTATAATTTGCTTTCCAATCACTAAAAGCTTGTGGTCTCTCAGGAATAACATGAACACCACTTATTAGACGGTAAGATGCATGAACAGGCAGAGCCATTCGGCCAATTGAGGTTGCTCCACAATTCATTGAGTTAATGTCCGATTTGATAATCCTCAACTCTACGTTCCTAGCCTATTCCAATTACTCTAGGTGCCTACATTGATTAAAAATATGTCTGTCTTAGCCTTTATTTGTTAAATGATCCAGCCTTCACAGTGCTAAGCAGTAAAGAATTCCACGGATTCACTACTGTCTAAGATAAGAAAAGTTCTCATTTTTGTTTTAAATGGACAACTTCTTACTCTGAGACAGTGCCCTCTGGTGTTAGATTCTCCCACAAGTGGATTCAACCCTTTCTGCATCTACCCTGTCAAGTTCTTAAGAATCTTACATTTCAATGCGGTCTCCACTCATTTTTCAAAACTCCAATGAGTACAAGCCTAACCTACTCAATCTCTCTTCATAAGAAAGTCCAAACATACTCAATCAATTTTGTGAACCTTACCTGGACTGCCTCCAGTAGCAGGGTGTTTTTCCTTAGATAAGGAGTCCAAAACTGTTCAGTTTTCTAGGTATGGTTTGACTAGTGCTATGTCTAGTTTTAGCAACACCTCCCTATTTTTATACTCCATTCTCTTTAAACTAAAGATCATCAGTCAACTTAACAGTCCCTATTATCAGCTGAACTTGGGTGCTAGTGTTTTGTGACCTATGCACAAGGACTTCCAAATTATATTGTGCTGCAGCTTTCTGCAGTCAATCCCCATTAAATTAATATTCATCTTATCAATCTTCCTGCCAAAGTACACCACCTCGCATCTTCCCACATTATATACCATCACCTGATCTGTCTGTCACTGTAGACTCTTTGCATCATGCTTAGTCATTGCTTCCCACCTATTTTTGATTCATACACACACTTGGTAATAATACATTGACTTCTATCATTAAATCATTAATATAAACATAAATAATTGTGGCTCTAGCACTGGTCCCTGTGGCACTCCACTAGTTATAGGCTGCCATCCTGAAAATGCCTTACCCTGCTTGCCTCCTTTAGCTATCTTCTATTAATTAGCCAATTTCACTATCTGTACTAAAATACTATAAAGAACTCTTTAAAAATTATCAGACATGATAACCTTGTAACTGTTGGAAAATAGCAGGGATGGAGACTCCTTGATTACTATCCCTGTGGTCCATGTACCTGTCTTCCTAGTGTGAGAAAGATTAACCCATAGACTGTTCACAAAGTAAACCCATTCATGGTTAGGACAGACAATTATTTTGAACAGTTGTGATTCCTGGTCCCTCAACATGCTTACATCTGACATATACAGAAAATAATATATTTATTTACAACGTGGTCACTACCAGTGAACTGCTTTCGCAATTATAGTTTGTTTTATGAAAATTAATATCACAGAACTAATTAAAAAAATCTATTGAGATAATGTTTTAATATTTTCAGCTAGATAGAGATCCCATCTAAAATATACTAGCATATGCATTGTACAAAACAGCTAATTTTCACTGATCTGATTGCTCAGAGGAGCATAAAGACAAATAAACCATTCCTATGAACCATGATCTTTCAGTGCATTTATTTGAAACATTTGCTGACTATAACAATATAGTAGCTAAAAATTAAATCTTTAAATTTAAGAGAGATTTCTAAATGTAAATGAAATTATAGAACTATTGCTTTCATAGATATGATTATTTCCTTTAATATCTAACATTAAATAAACTATTGATAACTGAGATTGATTTTCAGGAGAGTAATTTAATCAACTTATATTACAAGATAAGTCACTAACAAGCAAGTAAAAATGATTGACTTTGGTTTGTTGCCAATATCAGAATTTCTTTGAACTCATTCATGGGATGAGGGCATCGCTGGCAAGCTCAGCATTTTGTGTCCATTTTTAATTGCCCTTGCGATGGAAACGGCCAGCTGACGCTTTGAACAGCAGCAGTCCACATGGTTCTAGAGTTCCTCAAAAATCGTTTTCAATCGCCAAGATTGAGAAAATAACAAAGAAGTGATGTTGGACTAGAGCATAATGTCCCAGGTGCAGAACTCCTGGAAACCATTACATACAACATGCTATAATTTCTTCAGACCCAAACAGAAAAGTTGAAAAACTGACTCTGATAGCTCCTCCCCCCCATTAAAATCAACAACACGATTGAAGTTGTTGACTTTAAGCCATTGTGAATGCTACAGTCGCCTAAGCCATTGCTGAATGGCACTCTTGAGCTTAAAATCTTTGCAGTCAATCATAGGTAACTACTAATATTGAGAAATAATCATGTTGCCCTCATTGGGTGCATTTTGATGTTTATCTTGGAAGTTTTGTGAATGCCAAGGGTCATTTACAAGTCAGCTGAAAAGATGGCCGAAGTTGGTTGATTTAGCCTTAACCTACATCCAAATGTGACTTTCTATATGCAAAGCAGGTTGTTAATCTTAGACGTTATGGCTGTTAGTGCCCATTTACACCTTTAGTAGCAAATCAAACTGACACAGGGATTGCAAACTACTTGAGAAACTGAAGACCTAAAGTCTATAGTTTCCATGTTATTTAGACAACATCAAAAGGAAATTTGGCAGCGGTTGGGATGGGGGAGTGAAATGGATGGAAGGGGTCACTGTTAATGAATTAAACAAGCATAAGGCAGTGCATGAGGTAAATCAAATTACCACAGTTTAGGTTTGTGCTAGTGTCTGCCTGTCTGCATGATCACAAAACATCTATTTTCAGTAAATTTTGGTGCCAGGCAGCCTCACATCTCATTGGTTTTATACAGTGGCCATTGGCCATGCAGCTTCCAATTCTCCCATCTACCTGACTGTGGTGTATTCAAATTACTTAACAGTGGGGTATCAGACAGCACAATTACCTAATTAATGTTATTTGTTGCTAATATCATGGATCCACTGAATTCCAGGACTTTATTTCAAATTGTCAGAGGAGATGTTATGCCAAGTCAACAGAAGAAGTTCAGCTGGATGAAAGGTCTTAATAATAACATTGACAATGAGACCTGAAGCTTCTGTCACAATATTTAAAAATATTTTTAATATATAACAATTCTATGTCTCCTCCTCTAAATTAAAAACTTCATTTAATCGCAATATACTTTATGGGATTCACCTTAAGGACGACAAATCGAAGAGTTTGAATAAATAGTTTGACAATTTGATTGTAAATTGTTTATAATCCCGGTGGTAACTGATTTAAATGTTCCAGTCAAATGCATGCACAGAGTTTGGTGATTTCCAGCAGTAACTGAGTGAATGCTATTCAAAGTATTTTCTGATTATCAGTCTAATCTTCAAGCCTCACTGACTAATTCATGTAGAAAAGTAAGAACGATGAAATTATGAGCTTCCTTACATGTGTCCGGTACCTTAGAAAGGCAGACTCCAAGCAAGAGGCTAGGATGCAAAGGTTTAAAAAGGAAGAAAGTATTGAAAGTATGTTTATTATTCTGATCGGTTTATAATATCTGCTTCTGCTTTTCTCCTCCTAGGCCCCAGTCTACTTTTCATTACTTATGCTGAGGCAATCACCAATATGCCTGCATCCACATTTTTCGCTATAATATTTTTCCTAATGTTGATCACATTAGGCTTGGACAGCACGGTAAGCAAAAGATCAGAGAGCCTCGATACTAGTCACCTGCTGAATTTTTTTTTTTTGCCTTACTAGTATTGAGTTGTTTCATATTTCAACATGCAGACAGCATGATATTTGATATGAAAGTATTTAAAATTTGTTTATGGATCATTGCTAATCACATGTCTGAGATGTTAAGAGACACCTCTAGAGTAGGTATGACTTCTACTCGTGCCTCCTGACCCAGAGATAGAGACATTACCATTACACCACCAGGCCCTTCAACATTCGTTGATAAATATTTTCCAGTCACCCTGTTCAGGGATGTTATGGCACATCTCTGGAGCAGGTGGGACTTTAAACCCCGATCTACTGCCTCAGAGATAGGGACATTACCACCTTACGGGAGACAGTGAGGTCTGCAGATGCTGGAGATCAGAGTTGAGAGTGTGTTGCTGGAAAAGCACAGCAGGTCAGGCAGCATTAAGGTGCAGGAAAACCGACGTTTCGGGCCAGAGCTCTTCCTGATGAAGGGCTCCAGCCTGAAATGTTGATTTTCCTGCTCCTTGGATGCTGCCTGACCTGCTGTGCTTTTCCAGCAACACACTCATTACCACCTTACCGCAGAGGACCTAAACATTTGTCTGAATACTTAGTTGGTTTAATGGAATCACTCTGAGATTACATCTTATTAAATAAATACATATACTGTTTTGAAAGAAAGGATGATGTTTTATTGGCCTTGGATGGCAGGAGTAGAGACCAGGGAGATTGATGAAATGCTGGAAATCAGCATTTGGGTAGCATCCTGACACCGTCCCCCTGAGAGTGAAATTTCTCGCAGGCAGGAATGGCTGGATGGCAAACTGAGGTGGGCAGTGAATTTAAATGGTCATTGGCCCTATGAAGAGCACTTTTGTCCTGGCAATTTGCATTCTTTGGTGGCCACTCAGCTCTTCAGCATGTGGAGAGGCCCCTAGCTGCAAGGAGCTTCCCTCTTAGCAGTTTCCTGTTTGGGTCATTTGACATGAAGACTCCATGGATCAGGAAGAGAGCTGCTAGTTACAAATGATATCCTCAAGCACCTGCACCCACCCTAGCTCATTGCTGGCACTGGAAGAGCTTCCCATTTACACTTCAGGCCCTGCCGGCTTCCCGCATGTCAAAAATTATTTAATACCCACATTTCAGCAGGTCCCTATAAGGTGGAGGTGCCCTCACATTGTCCCTACTTCCTTAGTGGTGATCACCAATCTCAATGCTATGGCTCCAGAGTAGCCAGGCTACTGATTGGGCAAGTAGAGTGGAAGGCCCATTCAGATCCCTGATTGGCCACCTCCCCTATCAGTCGTTCCCCTCCCCCCAGCAAAATTAAGGGGTAGGTGCCAATTGAGTCTACTGACTACCCTAAAACCTCCATGATCTCAAGCCATTTTAAAAGTGTCTAATCTTCCTTCCAAACCATACCGATGTTTTCACTATTTTTAACGAATTGTATATCATCATCTTCCATTTACAATGATATATGCAGGATTAACAGCAATAGAAACAGTAACAATTCATGAATGGTTTCCATGTGAGTTCGAAAATTCATTAAGTATGGATGTTCATGTAAAATAAAAAGAGTTTTGATCAGATCTTCTGCTTTTGTTCCTCAGTTTGCAGGCCTGGAAGGAGTGATAACGGCACTACTAGATGAATATTCAGAGTTACTTCGAAAACATCGTGAATGGTTTGTGCTTGGCCTGCTCATAGTCTGCTATTTGGGAGCTTTGAGCACCCTTACATATGTAAGTTGAAAGGTTTAACCTTAATCATCGTAAACTGCATACCAATTGCACTCTTATAATTACACTAGAGCCTCCTTAATATCTGTTAACTTCAGTTTCAGTTTAATATTGGATTATATTTACTTTGGTGCCATTTGTTTTAATAAATTCAAGATGTGTAAACATAGTGTGTACTTTGCCTGTTTGCCGTTTACCATTTGCAAAATTACTAATATTGGTACACGAGGTGATTCACCTGGTCCTTACCTTATGGCAACTTAGTATTTCATATCTTTGCTTTAGTGTCACTAATTTTATGGCCACTTTTAAATAAACATGCAGGGAAAAGACAAGGATGGGGGGAGCTGGGTAAGTTGAGGTTGGAAGAAGCCAGCACTGATGTGATGTGCTGAATGACTTCTTCTGTGTTGTAAACGCTTCTTTGATTCTTCACACATTTTTGGAAAAGCTGAAACCGTTTCATAAAATTCATCCCCCAGACAAGCAAACATTTGAAGCAGAAGAATTTGGAGAGCAGCAACAAGAGAAGGGGACAGGGGATTAGCTTTGAACTGCTAAAGCAGAATACCAACATAGATACAGTAGGCAGAATGACCACCTTCTAGAGCGTAAACATCTATTAAACAGAAATATTGCTTACAAAAAGCTTTTCTTGCTGTTGTATTAGTTGAAAATTGGTGAAGTCAGCAGTTGTGAATTCATAATGCAAAATGTGATTGGTTAGCCATGAGCCACATAGTGTCTTATATTTGTTTGTGCGTTGTGGGTGTGGATAGCTTTGGCAGCATGTATTGTCCAGTTCCTAATTCCCCTCAGATCTTCCAGTCTCCAAATAGTCAGAGATTAGACATCCCTTGAAAGATGTGTGCCAGAACCACCTGGAGGTTTGGATGCACAGACTATGTGGTAATTACCATGGAAGTTTACACTTTCCATGGGCAAAGATCCAGTGTCTGGACTACTCTGACAAAGTCCCAACTCTGAGTTAGAGTTGGAGAGTTCAGAGGGGTTCTTCGTTAGCTTAATAGTTAGCCACAAAATGTTTGACGAATTAAAACCTGTTCTAACCTGTAGCCAATTTGAATATTGCTGAAAAAAGAGACACTTTGAAACTTGCACTCGTCAAAAGAAATTTGCAAGAATACCAAACCGAGAGACAAAACCAGCGCTAAAGCTGCAGGAGAGGAGAGGGCTATTGGTTGGCTATGCTTTGACAAATCATTGTTTAAATCCTCACCCGCTCATTAACCCAATTGTCACCCTCCTCCTTCACACACCTACCTCATCTCCGTTGTGTTCAAATGACTTTGGGATCTCTGAACAGTATTTCCTCACTGAAACATGGCAGCCATCGCCATGTAGCTTCTATGAAGGTCCATTCCTTTGCTGCCTGCATGACTTGCTTAGTGTCACTGTTGGGATTGTACTTGCATCAAAGTTGAACCTGAAAAAATCCTGGGAAGATATGTGGGTCACATCTTGTCTGATCTGGGTCTTAGAAAGGGCTTTTGAAGACATGGGAAAACAGAATGAAAGCTTTGCATTCACAACAGCAAGTAACCAAAATGGAAAGTTTTCTTTATAATTTTGCTTTGTTTCACTGAAAAATATCAATTCAAACAGATTGATTTAAACATTTAGCTACATTGTGCATTGCAGCTACATGCTACTTTCCTTGGTTAGAGGAATGACTCAGTTTAACCTGTAGACTCCTCCATTGACTTAACCGCTCCCATCATAAGCAGATCATTTAAACTTGTAATATTTGGGTAAATCTCAAGATTCAAATCCTTGCCGATTTTCTTCATCCTTCTCACCACCCCATTCATTAAACAACTCAGATTTCTTTTTCTGGGAAAGTGTGTTACACAACTGCTTTTATTGCACTTCATAATGTGAGGCAAACACTTTATTACTTAACTGTAATTGGAATGCCTGGAATGATGTCAATTCTAAATTGTTGAGCAAAATGACACTTGCTTATCATTTTGACTCATTGTTTCCTGGCATGTGTTCAATGGGATCTTGATCAGATGGGCCAATAGGCCAAGGAGTGGCAGATGGAGTTTAATTTCAATAAATGTGAGGTGCTGCATTTTGGAAAGGCAAATCAGGGCAGGACTTATACACTTAATAGTAAGGACCTGGGAGTGTTAATGAACAAAGAGACCTTGGAGTGGAGGTTCATAGATCATCAAAAGTGGAGTTGCAGGTAGATAGGATAGTGAAGAACATTTGGTATGCTTCCCTTTGTTGGTCAGTACAGGAGTTGGGGGGTCATGTTGCGACTGTACAGGACATTGGTACGGCCACGTTTGGAGTAGTGTGTGCAATTCTGGTCTCCCTCCTATAGGAAGAATGTTGTGAAACATGAAAGGGTTCAGAAAAGATTTACAGGGATGTTGCTTGGATTAGAGATTTTGAGATCTAGCGAGAGGCTGAATAGACTAGGGCTATTTTCCCTGCAGCATCGGAGATTTATAAAATCATGAGGGGCATGGTCAGAGTAAATAGGCAAAATTCCCTGGGGTGGGGGGAGTCCAAAACTAGAGAGCCAAGGTTCAGGGTGAGATGGGAAAGACTTAAAAGGGACCTAAGGGGCATTTTTTTTCACACAGAAGGTGGTGCGTCTATGGAATGACCTGCCGGAGGAAGTGGTAGAGGCTGGTACAATTACACCATTTAAAAGACCTCTGGATGGGTATATAAACAGGAGGGGTTTACAGAGATATAGGCCAAATGCTGGCAAATGGGACTAAATTGATATAAATAGGATATCTGGTTGGCATGGACGAGTTGGACTGAAGAGTCCATTTCCGTGTTGTATATCTCTGTGACACTATCATTCTATGAGCAGAGGACTAAAGAGGGTTATTCCTACATACTAACTGGTTGAAAACTATTGATTCTGGATAAACCAGACCTCCCTCCACATGGACAATATTATCCATATTTTTTAGCAGTGTAGGATTATCCTGCTTTTAGATATCAAGATCACAATTTTGCAATCAAAAAACCTTTCCTGATTTGTTGTACAATATACCAATTTTTAGATCTCTAAAGCTGGATTTTAATTCCTGGTGGTCCACCGATCAAATAAAATGATGAATTGACAATGAGCCTCTGTTCTCTGTAACCTGTGATCTTGTCAAATCATTCATGCTTTGTCTGCACACCCCTGAGAATTCATATTATTCTTCTCATTAATACCTCTATCAGTCAAACCACCTCTCACCTTTGCATTTACATGTGTGTATCTCTCCAATTCTAAAGTTTCAAACTCCTGTTTTTAATGGTTGTGTACATTGGATTTTGTACTTTGTACATGAGGGATCTGATAACCCTGCAAATGTTCTAACCAATATTTATCCCATCACCAATGTCATCCAAACAAATTATCTATTCATTATCTCCTTGTGGGACTTTTCTGCACACAAATTAGTTGCCATGCTTATGCGCTTCAAAAGTTCTTAATTGTCTGTAAAGCACATTGGGGCACCTTGGTGTCATTATAGCATTATGGAAAGAAATGATTTAATTGTTGTGAAAGTGTCTTGTATATTGCCCTATAACCTTGCATTTCCCATGGCTAATTCACTTAACCTGCCCATCTCAGGACACTATGGGCAATTCAGCATGGCTAATCCACCTAACCTGCCCATCCTAGGACTCTACGGGCAAGTCAGCATAGCTAATCCACCTAACCTGCCCATTCCAGGACTCTACAGACAATTCAGCATGGCTAATCCACCTAACCTGCCCATTGTTGGACTGTGGGAGGACACCAGAGCACCCACACACAGACACAGGGAGAATGTGCAAACTCCACACAGACAGTCGCCCGAGGCAGATATTGAACCTGGGTCCCTGGCGCTGTGAGCCAGCAGTGCTAACCACTGTACCATCCACTTTCTTATAGCTACAAAACGTTGATGCAATGGTATTTTGATGAACTGTTGCTTTTGTTAGTTGTATTGCGAAGGTGAATAACACAATAGAGACAGGTCCTCAAGACTCTGTTATGCATTTACATTTAGGGAATAATGTAGTAACCAAGCCCAGGTTAATGCTGTGGGGACACCATCTTGGTGACATTTAAATTAAATTAGTAAAATCTGGAATTGAAAGCTAGTTTTAGCAAAGTTGTTGTTAAAATTCGGTTCACTACTCTGGGGAGAAAACCTGCCATTCTAACCCAATTTAAGACTCTAGACTCACAACATTGACTCTTAACCATCCTGTGAAATGGCAGAGTAAGTTATTCTGTTCAAGGGTAACTGGAAGTGGGCAACAAGTGCAAGACTTGCCAATGATGCCCACACCTCATAATTGTTTTGAAATGATGAATAATGGTCATATATTTCTGCTATTTCAGGGTGGGGCATTTGTGGTGAAATTTTTTGAAGAATATGCTACTGGAGCTGCTATCATTGCTGTTGTTTTTCTAGAATCAATAGCAGTGTCTTGGTTTTATGGTAAGTGAATTTACACTGAAGAATCGTGTGCAACATTGGGGGAACTTGAATTCAGTAAGATAGATTGCTGAACATATTTCTCATCATTATACATTTGAGGAGCACAGGATGTTCAGAACCTAAATGGCTTTAATGGATTGTCCTTTTTAAAAATGTATCCTTTCATCATGTTTCTTTTGCTAAGATTTTACAATATGTTGATCAGATTATGCTTAAAATGATTAGTTTGGTAACCAGGTAACAAAATGATCTACTCCCGTGATAAAGGATCTGATAGAAAAACCTGTTACGAGCAATCCCAGGTATAACATTGATGTGATAGTGAAGAACTGTGACTGAAGCCTTAGCAAAGATGTTACTATTTATGAAGAATCCCAAACTAGGAAGCACATATATGATCATTAGTAAGGAGCCCAAAAAGGACCTCAAGATACACTCCTTTAACCAGAATGTGTTAAGAATGAATATTTGTAATGCTTCAATTGTATTGGAGCTTGGTTAGCCTACATCTGAAGTATGTGGGCAATTTTAGCCTCCTCAACTCCAGAAAGATGTTATTGGCAGAGAGGAACTGCAATGGAGGTTCATCAATCTTGTTCTTGGGATGACGGGATTGTCCTTTGAAGAGAGATTGAGCAAGTCTAGCATGTATTCTTTAGGGTTTTGAAGAATAAGACATGATTAGATTGAAACCTACAAAATACATAATTGGATAGACTCAGGGAAGATGTTTCTGCCAGTTGTACATCCAGAACAACCTAAAAATAAAGGGGATGCCACTTAACCCCGAGATGGGAGTTTTTTTGTACTCCGAGGGCTGTGAACCTTTGGGTTTCTTCATGCCAGAGGACTGTGGAACCTCAGTGTTTGAGTATGTTTAAGGTAGAGATTTATAGATTTCTGATGACCAATGGCATATAGAGAGGATTATGGCAATTGGGAAGGGTAAAATGCATTGAAAATGTTTGATTATCTACGATGATATAGGATAGCATGGAAGATCATTTGAATGGCTCACTTCTGTTCCTGTCTTTCTATATCGCAGTTGAGGCAAAAAGCATAGATGCATTAGGAGGAAACTAGTTAAAGAAAAAAGGTTTATAGGATATATTGATAGGGATGGTTGATGAAGAGTGGGAGGAGTGAAGTATAAATACTAGTTTAGATTAGATTCCCCTACAGTGTGAAAACAGGCCCTTTGGCCCAACAAGTCCACACCAACCCTCCGAAGAGCAACCCACCCAGACCCATTCCCCTACACCAAATACTATGGGCAATTTAGCATGGCCAATTCACCTAACCTGTGCATCTTTGGATTGTGGGAGGAAACCGGAGCACCCGGAGGAAACCCACACAGACATGGGGAGAATGTGCAAACTCCACACTGACAGTTGCCCGGGGCAGGAATTGAACCTAGGTCCCTGCCGCTGTGAGGCAGCAGTGCTAACCACTGAGCCACCGTGCTGTTTGGACCAGTTGGACCAAATGTCTTTCTGTTCTGTAAATTGCATTTCAGCTTGAGCAAAGTTAAAAAAAATCTCACAACACCAGGTTATAATCCAACAGGTTTATTTGGAAGCACTAGCTTTTGGAGCGCTGCTCCTTCATCAGGTGTCTCCAAATCACAGCTTGAGCAATGCAGCCTTGAAAGAAGAGTTAGGGAGATGGCTAAATTAGAAACATAAAATAAATATTCTAGATAAGCTAAACACAGATTATTTTAAATAAGTGGAAATTGATGACAAATAAACTTCAGCACAGGTATCAGGAAAACATTTATTATATGATCCACCAAACAAAGTCGAGCCTCCCAACTACTCCATTGTCCTCCAAGAGCCACGTTAAAATCCATCAGTTTGATCAAAGTTTTGGTCATCCCTGCCAACATTAACTTTATGTCAGTGTCTTTTTTACTTACCCGCACCTTTGTTGAATTGGGACTTTTTAAATGCGAGAATGATGCAGGATGTTTTGATAATTAATTATGAAGAATAATGTAGAATCAAAGTTATATATGTTTAGTGACCAAGTTACATTTGCATAACTTGCACGTGCCCCATCCTATAATCTCCACCTGAAAACTTCACTTGGTTTTGACCCCCATAAGGAGATGGACTAGGAAGATCTTTTGATAAAAAAAATCAGTTGTTGCACTCTCATATAGGATTACCAAGAGGGAACATGTCAGTAAAGAACTGCTGTATATAGAGCTTCCATTTGTTTGAATTAATTCCTATTCATTTTCCATTCTGGTCTTACTACTTTAGGAATGAAACGTTTCTGCAGGGATGTTAAAGAAATGCTTGGTTTTAGCCCTGGCTGGTACTGGCAGATATGCTGGTTTGCGATTAGTCCACTTTTCCTACTGGTAAGATTAGCCTTGACGGCAGTTTTTCAACAACTTGTTACTGATTTATATCTAGTACTAATTAAAGATGGGGCACTCATTTCAAGGCACAGGAAACTGACAATATGGGTGTAACAGCGATCACATTAACATTTGCATTAGCATTGAAGCAATAGCACAAATTCTGAGCTTCAGTAATATACCCTGTGCTTGATCAAGGTGATCTTTCTGTTTCTGCGCACTTCTGTCATATTGAACAAACATTCCGATTTGTAAATGTAAAAGCAGATGTTTACTGTGTATCCGTTGGGATTGAAATGATTTATTTAATGTAAGATATAAAGGCCCTTTCATCTCCTTTGGATGGACCCAAGATGCAATATCAGTGTTAAAATGTGCTTCAATACACAATCCCTGTAAAGAAATTTACTGACCTTTGCAAATCAAACAGCCTTTAGAGAGCTTAGATACTCAAAGATAGAACTCTTTGATTGGAAGGCTTTTAATATTTTCTCACTGTTCCTTGCCACAAAATCTCAGAATTGTTAGGGTGCAGAATTAAGCCATGCTTTGCGTTTGAACTAACTTTCCAACCAGCATTCTGACTGAACAGCATTCATCTGCCTTTTCCCCATATCCTTGCACATTGTTTCTATCTAAATAAACATCCAGTACCTTATTGAATGCTTCGATTAAGCTTGCTTTCCCCCACACTTCCAGGCAGTGCATTCCAGACTGGGACCACTTGTGTGAAAATGTCTTCTCTCATGCCACATTTGTGCTCTTTGAGAGTCCATACATTTTATATCAACAGCATTGACCCTTTCTATTGACCTCTTCAAAAACTCAGTTTCCCCTTTAGAAATCCAGGCTAGCCCTTCCTAATCAACCCATGTGATTACTAATTTTATTCCAGTTATTCAATTTATTACCATCCAGTCTTGCAGTTCCTTGAGTCAGATGTGTGTTATCACTATAACATCATATTTTCACATGGCAATCTGCACCTGTAATTTCCCCAATCTTATTTATTATACTCTGTGCATTCACATGCATTTAGACTTCATTAATTTCTCAATCAATTTTCTGTTAATTAAAGGTATATTAAGTAAAGCAATTAATTACTGTGAATCAAAGCTTTTATATTGATAGCCATGGCATTATAGATTTCCTGTAAAGTGTCAAAGAATATTTTAAGTGTCACCCTTCAGTTATGGTACACTATTAACTTTTACTTGTATATTAAAATAAGGTCTCAAGGCCATAAAATGTAGGAGCAGAATTAAATCATTTGGCCCAACAAATCTGCTCTGCCATTTGGTTATGGCTGATATGTTTCTCAATCTCATTCTCCTGCCTTCGCCCCATAATCCTTGATCCCCGTACTAACCACGAACCTGTCTATCTCTACCTGAAATATACTGAGTGATCTGACCTCCACAAACGTTTGTGGCAATGAGTTCCACAGACTCACCACTCTCTAGCTGAAGAAATTCCTCCACATCCCAGTTCTAAAGGGTTGCCCCTTCACTCTGAGGTTGTGCCCTCTGGTCCGAGTCTCTCCTACTAGAGGAAATGTCTACTCTATCCAAGGCTGTCAGTGTTGTGTAAGTTTCAATCAGATCCCCCTCTCATCCTTCTAACCTCCATCAAATACTGACCCAGAATCCTCAACTGCTCCTCACGTAACAAGCTTTCATCCCCGGGATCGTTCTCTGCTGGAGCCTCTCAAAGGCCAGCACATCCTTCATTAGATACAGTGCCCAAAACTGTTCTCAATATTCTGAATGTGTCTGAATATGCTGCCTCAGCAAGTCATCTCTGTTCTTGTATTCTAGCCCTCTTGAAATGAATGCTAACATTGCATTTGCCTTCCTGACTGCCAACTAAACCTGCATGTTATCCTTAAGAGAATCCTGAACTAGGACTCCTAAGAACCTTTGTGCTTCAGATTTCTGAAGCCTTTCCCCATTTATAAAATAGTCCAAACCTCTATTTTTCCTACCAAAGTACATAATCTTACATTTTTCCCACGATGTATTCCACCTGCCACTTCTTTGCTCACTCTCCTTGCCTGTTCAAGTCCTTCTGCAGCCTCCTCAAACTACCTGGCCCTCCAGTTATCTACGTGTCATCTGAAAACTTGGCAACATTGTCTCCAGTTCCTTAACTGGGTTGTTAATCCATAACATGACTAGTTATGGTCCCAACACTGACACCTGGGAACTCCACTAGTCACCAGCTGCCATTCTGAAAAAGAATTCTGCCTGTCAGCCAATCCTATATCCCTGCCAGTATCTTGCCCCTAATGCCATAGGCTGATACCTTATTTAGCAGCCTCCTGTGTGGCACCTTGTTAAAGGCCTTCTGGAAAACCAATAGATCACAACCACCGACTCTCCTTTGTTAATGTGCTTGTTATGCCCTCCAAAGAATTCTAACAGATTTGTCAGGCATTACCACCCCTTGACAAAGCTGTGCTGACTCAGCCCGATTTTACCATGCGAATCCTCTCATGGAGCATTGAGAATGTTATTAATGATAGCACCAAACTGACATTAAAGATACCTGTAATAATTTGAAAGGAGAGCAGGAAGTTTTCCCAGGCCACTATTTGCCCCTTAACCAGCAGTGTCAAACCAGGGCTTTTGCTCAAAACGTCGACTTTCCTGCTCCTCAGATGCTGCCTGACCTGCTGTGCTTTTCCAGAACCACTCTAATTTTGACTGTGCCAACACCAGACCCATGCCAGGTTCTCTCAGCATTTACCTCATTTTTGTTTGTCACACTTTTCTAAGTACAAATTAGCAGTGGCTTTCCCCTATATTCCATTAGGAACTGTGCATCAGTGATTTTGGTTGGTTAGAAATTTAATTAGTATCAGAAGGGTACATTATAGTCTGTAACCCCACCCAAAGCTGGTGGTCAGTTAGTTCATTTGACTGGACACCTGGTTTGCTTTGCAGAGTGACATTAACAGTGTGGATTCAATTCCCACATCAGCCGAGGTTACCCCCTTCTTAACCTGTTCCCTCACCTGAGGTGTGGTGACCGTCAGGTTAAATTCTCTCTAATGAGAGAGCAGCCTCATGGCTATCTGGAACTATGGCAACTTCTCCTTTACAGAGGTGTCAAAGACCATCTTTCTTACTTATTACAAAAGTGGAAAGCAGAAATTGGAAGTTAAAATGTTATTGGTACTTTCATGGCAAACTTATAAAATCTTCCAATAAAGATTTTTATCAGCATCTCTGTTTGGATCTTTTCCTGGTGATTTTTTTAATATATATATTTAAACTCAAGTATTAGCATCAGTGAAACAGTTTTGGAGGAATGCCAGCACCTTGCAACATGGGCAAAACTGATTTGACGAATTGCACACAAAGCTAATCCTTGTGGGTTACTGATTATTAATTGATATAGTAACTGCCTTTGGATCCTTAAATTCATTAAAATCTCTCAACATGTTCCTTTAATGATGCTATTGCTATTCATCATTTAAAGAAACGGTTTGTTGAAAATGCTCACTCTTTAACTACTGGAATTGAAAGTATCTATTTCAATACAGCTTGATTTTTACTTCAGAGACCCACACCTATGGCACTACAACTTGGAACAAAATCGCAGCTTATGTTTGAGTTGACTTTATTTCAATTGATCTCTCCACCTTAGCCTGAATATACTAAACCAATTTAGTATCCTTTTCATAGCCGTTTACGGACATTACCCTACAGAATTGCAGATGTGTTGGCTCAAGTTTTTTCTCATTTAAACTGTGAATGCATAAAATTAAGAGCAAGAAAATGTTTAAAAATCAGGTCAAATATCTTGGAAGGGAATATTTCAGAACAAGATTTATTTGGCAGACTCAAGAGTAGATATTTAACTTGAATGAACCCATTAAATAAAGCCACTTGACAATCAGTTGATAATGGTTTTAGATCCCAAGCTGTCCCATCAATTCATTATCTAAATACCACAACCATAATAAAATTAATTTACTGCTAAGCTAAATACATTATTTTTGTAACTGCAGTGTTACATTGCGAAAGATTTTGTTGAAGTTAACTCATTGCGTAACACAGGTTAGGTCTGCTAAAGTTCATAGCTCATGAAAGGCTACATCCATTGGGTGGAAATATAGAAGTCCTATCAAATTAATATTCATAGAAACAAAGCAAATTGTATATATATATGTGCATACACTTATATTTCAGTTCAAATGGGCATTGGTTCCAATAAATCTGAGCAACAAGCAATACCATCCTTACACCATTTAATATGAACTGTTGCTGTGATTTGTACCCAACATACTGATGCCTGAATGAGTAATGGTCATGGACACTTGTACCATTTTTAGGAGGTCTTGTGAGGAAAAAAAAATATTGCTGAAAATGGAGATATGTTGCTGAAGCTTTTCATTTTGTTCTTATCAGGACAAATTAAAGAAATACTACAGGAGAAAACAATAGTTAACTATTGCTCAAAAGGAGGCAACAAGTTACCAGCTGTCTGTGCTCCCATGTAAGATTTTTTAAAAGTGCAAGACTTGAACATATTCCTTTTGTTTGCAGAGAACAGGTCTTTGTGTAAGCTTCAAGCAAGAATAAATGAGCAACACTGAGCTCAACTGATCATCCTAAATTGTTCATTGATGCACGCTTAAGATTATTTACCATATGCTACCTATTTATGGAATGATATCCAATAGATGGTATTTTCTTTGGATTTAACAAGCTTAGGTTGGTTGAGTACAATCTGTATTCTGCCTATCATAAATATCTGAAGGAACATGCTAAATGAAAAGCTTTGGTAAAAGTCTTTTTAAATCAACATTCAAGTTCTGTATTGCCAATCTCCTTTCAGAAAAATTAGTGGTTATTTTTTGTCCATAGCAAGGACATATTCTTGATAGTGGAATGACATTGGCACTAAATGTAAATAATTACAAAGAGGAAATGATGTTAAATATTCTTTAAAGTATAATATACTTTACTACAAATCATTACTCAAAGTATTCAAAAAGAACAGAACATTGTACAAGCTTCCTGAGTTTTATTAAAGAAACTCAATTTGGAAATAAATAAAAGGGAGAAGTGTTGAACAAGGAAATTTAGTGTACTGCTGGACTGTTGTGACAAAGTATCTTTTGAATTTGGAGAAATTGGAAGACTTAGGGCAACTCTGTCCTAAGTGACCATCTAACCCATGTTATATCTGATCTGGGAATTAAATGCAAATTAAATGTGTCTGGAGCCATATTTAAACAGATGATACTTTATTCAACTCTAACTGTGGGAATACTTCATAGCATTATCAAACTTTTCAATAAACGACTCTTTGGCATCACTGAAAAAGGATAGATACAAATTGTTGTAAATCTGTATTTGATTGTTTCTCTCTTTCTGTTAACAACAGCTGTCCTATTTTTCAACAGTTCATCATTGGCAGTTTCCTGTCAACCCCTCTAGAACTTAAGCTCTTTAATTATTCATATCCTTATTGGACTACAGTAGTTGGCTACTGCATTGGTACTTCAACATTTATCTGTGTTCCGTCCTACATGGTTTACAAAATTATAATTACTCCAGGAACATTTAAACAGGTATGTGGCAGACGTTCAAGTGAGTCTTCACACTCAGTTTTGGTGACTAGTGGGGACAAGACCCTGGAAAGCAAACAATGTTCAGATTATTCCAAGGGAACTATGCAAGTGTCACAGATTGACCGACTGTTTGAAATGCTTGCTTGCTGATTCATTTGTTTATTTTCAGAAGTGTGTTTGATATCTCCTCATTGTTTAAGTGTAGAAGGAATTAATATCTAGCTTCCTGTTCGTTTTCTGCCAATTTTCTCATCTGCTTTGTGGAATATATTTTTAAAATTCTGGGGTAAAAGCTCCACAGGCATTAAACACTTCGCAATAGCTTACCCATTTTACATTCTTGGTAGCCCCATAATTGTGAGACAGAGACTCAGTCAGTGGGAGCTCTGAATTGCCTGTCCTTCACAATTTCAGGACTTCAGTATGAACCTAATCAAATGTAGTAACTGAAAAATAAAGTTAAAAGTTCAAAGCCCGGAGTGCTGCATGGCACCAAGTTTTGTACAAAGTAAAAATTTGAACCCATTCCTGCTGTTACTCAAATAGTGTAGATCATTTTGGAAAGAGTGGCTGGAATGCTTTAAGAAGCAGAAACATGAGCTAATTATTCCATTCCAGGGAAAGAGGGAGAGACAGCGGAGGCCCAGGCTAATGCTTTAGTGACAATTTCAGACACTGTCACAGCAGCTGGTGCTGTTTCAATTCAATTAATAAACCTGGAATATAAAGTTAATCCCAGTAATGATGTCCGTGACCACGAACAATCGTTGTTATAAAAACCCATTTGGTTTGCTAATTTCCTTTAGGAAAAGAAACCTGTCTTTCTTATCCAGTTTGGCCTAAAATACACCTTAGACACCCAGAAATTTGGTTGACTCTTAACTGCCCTATGAAATGGCCTGGAAGCTGCTTAGGGAAATTAGGGATGTGTAACAAATGCTGACCTTAGCTGTGAAAGCCGCATCCCCTGAAGGAATAAAGAAACTCAGGAACAAAAATTGAACTACCGGAACCAACATCCTGGCTGAGATGAATGAACTTAGCACAGACCAAATACTGAAGTAGGGAACATCCTGAGGGATTGGTATTGTCCACTTGCCTTGGGTGTTTTAGGTAAAAGCCCTGATGAAGGGCTTTTGCCCGAAACATTGATTTTCCTGCTCCTCGGATGCTGCCTGACCTGCTGTGCTTTTCCAGCACCACTATAATCTAGACCTTGGGTGTTGTTTTAGTCCAGTTGCCAGACTCCTGACTTTGATTCATCACTACAGTTTTAAGGCCCATTCCAGACCTTATAACATGGAACCGAATTATTAAGCCTTAATTGAAGCAGGCACAGAGGCAACTAGCCAGGAAACCTCACAAGCCCACTAGCATGCTGGATCCCTGATTTCATCCAATCACTGGGCTATTTTCACAGATGCATATGAACAAATTACAGGTCTACCTGCCCTCTGTCTCTTATCTTTGGAGGCTATCGTTTGCTTCATCAGTGTTTGCTTTGGGAACCCTCCAAGCATCTTTACTTGGATAATAAGCCTGGCACAGAGTCTCAGCTGATCAGCTTTCTCACATAGTGCAGGCATCTGATGCCCATTTGAGCTGGACAATGGGGTCCAAAGACTGTCAGCTAAAATCTTGGTGATGGTCTGGCTTGACAATTTTTTGCTTTCCTCCTTCAGTTAAAACTGCAGCAATTTGATTGTTCACCTCGACAAATAAATCCCACTCAGACTAATGGTTTAATAGTTACATACAAGGAACTCAGCTTCATAGTCAATAAAATGATCATGTCATGAAATGGTTATGCCCATTAGATAAATGAAATATGTAAATATCGTAAGTGATTGTTTTAAATTTTCATGAATCATTGATTGCACTTCTTTCCTTTAGCATTCACAGCAATCATGCTTTTTCCTCAAAAGGAGTTAATGGACATTAGTGATGTTCCACTGAAAGTACTGTGCCTAAGATACCATGCTGAAGTGTCTACTTTTAATATGTTTAATTCTAGATATAATACCAGTCTATTCAGTTCTGTCCTCAACCAGCAGTGGCAAACAGCTCATACATTCTACTGCCACTGGATTACAATCAACTTTTTTCAACTCCCCATGCCTGTGGGGACAATTTGAAGGTCATTTCAAGCACCTAATTGACTCTCCAAGGATTAAGGCAAATTTCTGACCTGTGTGGTTCAGTATCACAGATAGCTATTCATTTCTCCACTGTTGGGAAGAATTGGTGTGTACAGTATATTACACCCAATAATTTTAGGTTATATTCTGAAAACTTGTTACAAACATTGCTTCAAAAACAATTTGACAAGGCATATTTTCTTTTATATTCAATCAAGGGTTATAGACATGACTACATTTATTGACCGTCCATACTTGGCCCAGAGAACCATACCAATTTGTAACTATATTCATGATGGAGAAATAAATGTTTTGGCTCGTGAACAAAGCAACAGACACATTAGAATAGCAACACATCCTGTAAAGGTTTAGTGTGTGCAGAATGGTCGCAGTTTTTATTGGACTGTTGTCAGACAGACACGTCTGTAAAGTTAAAACAGCACTATTGTAGATTACATTATTGTGCTATTACAGCTTGTATTCCATTATAATTTCATGACAGTATAAGAAAGCTGATTTTCTTTGTTTTATAAGTATGAGTCAGTAATTCATGTATTTTACACAATGTTGATTCAAAGAGTGACTTTTTAATTGTATACCAAAGAAATTATATGTAATAACATACTTAAAACTTGTATTTTAACAGCGACTGTTAAGAAGTATCACTCCAGAAGTTGACGAAAATGAAACTCCTAATTCTGGTATCCACCTGAATTCTGTTTGATACAACCATGATGGGTCTTACCTTCTTGGACTGACTGCTCAGATCAGTCAATGATATTTGAGAGGTCAAACTCATACCCCAAATTATTATGCTACACATTGTTTTTATAATAAATGAGTACCAGTGACTGGAGACTGTTGCTATGTCCTAAAATGATGTATTTTGTGTATTTTGAAGCAATTGGTATTGTAATTATAGTCAAGCAATTTATTGTTGAATTACAACATCAGAATTTTTTATGACCAAGCTGCCAAAGCAACATTTCAAAGATAATTAGAAATTTAATTTTAACATAAGATGGAGTTTGGTTTGGTTGTTAAAGGTTACATGAAGTCATTGTAATTGGCTTGTGTATTTGTTCAAAAGTGTAAATTGTTGACTTTTAGTCCAAGTGTAGTCATGAACCTGATTTTTGATGTATTTGATGGAAGACTTCACATCTATGTTCAGGGTGCCTTATCCATTATATGCTGTATTTCAATATTAATCATTGCTTTTATATTTAAAAAAAACTGCAGATAAATGGGAAATAAAGTGACCAAAAGGAAGAGGTAGCTGGAATAGCAAAAACAGATTTTTGTAATACTACATTCAAAACAAATCATTTAAAATATTGATCGTAATTTTTATAAACCATTTCATACATACATTTTTATATTTGAAGCTTCAAGACTCTGTTAAGTACTCACGTAAGAGCATTGAGTGACAGGAGTTAGAAGGTCATGTTGCAGCTGTACAGGACATTGGTTAGGCCACTTTTGGAATAGTGTGTGCAATTCTGGTCTCCTTCCTATTGGAAGTTCAGAAAAGCTGTATAAGGATGTTGCCAGGATTTGAACTATAGGGAGAGGCTGAATAGGCTGGGGTTGTTTTCCCTGGACTGTCAGAATAGGAAAGTTTCAGAGGGATATGGACCAAATGCTGGATAAAGGGGACTAGATTAGGTTAGGATATCTGGTTGGCATGAATGAGTTGGTCTGTTTCACTGCTCTACTGTTGTCCAAACTTAATGTGATGGTTACCCTGGACATTGTAGTCAAGTGGAGAAAGTGAGGTCTGCAGATGCTGGAGATCAGAGCTGAAAATGTGTTGCTGGAGAAGCGCAGCAGGTCAGGCAGCATCCAGGGAACAGGAGAATCGACGTATCGGGCATAAGCCCGAAGATTCCTGAAGAAGGGCTTATGCCCGAAACGTCGATTCTCCTGTTCCCTGGATGCTGCCAGACCTGCTGCGCTTCTCCAGCAACACATTTTCAGCATTGTAGTCAAGTAGCAACTTGAAAGCATTGAAAATTAATTGAACATCCACTGACAAGATTGTTGTAATTCAAACTACATCCAGGTGGTAGTATAATCCTTTGTCTTCACATATCTGATGACTGAGCTGCTAAAGTTTGATACACATCAATGTGTGTGGCATTTTTACCCAACCTACTTACTTCTTTCAGGACTATGATACTACAGCTGTTGTTCTGAGCTTATAAAGTTGCCCATGGTAGTTGAGTAATGTATGAATTTAATTTTCCATCAAAACATTGTAGAAAGAGAGACGAATTACACAATGCAAAAGAAAAACTTCCCTTTTGATGTAGAAGTCCAATTCTATGTTAGGTGAAGATTTCTACTGCAAAGAAAGGAAACCTACAAAACCATTTACCTTGCAGTTATCACTTTACATTGGGTCATGAAATAAAATGTGTTATACCTAGACATTTTAGAAGGCATCATCAGTCATTCGCATAATTATTCTAGCAACATTCATCACAATTCTCTTAAAAAGCCACTGCTACATAATTCAGTCAATTAACAAGACATTAATTGACTACTGTTTGAATCAGAGTTCATGTCTTTATACTCTCTGTGATGTTGTTTGCTCAGGTCTCATGTGAGACCGATTCGCAGTTATTTTCCTATAGTTACGTAAAATGATGGCACATTTCTGCTGCATCTGACCATGCAGATTAAGTTTCTTCTAATCAAAGCACTATTCGCGGGCAAATGTGAACTGCTATAAATGTAAATATTTAAAATTTCATTTTTAAAAAAATGACCAGACCAAATTATTTTGTTCTGAGGTAGATGAATTGAAAGTATTGATTGTAACAAAGGAAAACAGATTGATTTCCCAACAGCAACAAATATTTTGACTTTTTCTTCTCAGCTGCTTATTATTTCATTGTACAGCCAGAGAGGATTGAACAATTTGGCTACAGTCTCCCCTGGTATTGCTTCTGCCAAAAGAAACCAGTTAACACACAGTAAAATGAAAAATATTTTAAAATAGAATTTTTTTTACTAAAACAAAGAACAATCCTGCATCAAACAAGACACTCAAAAGTGATCCACATTGACCAAATCTTGAATTTATATCAGTGACGTTGTTCCCTTAACGTGAAATGTTTTTGTTGAGGGGTTTTGTCATTTAATAAATGATTCACTGGATTGTGTTGTTCAATTGAAAATCATTAGCTAAGAATCTAATTAAAATCTACTTAAATTGAGACCCAGAAGATGAATGAGCCCACTAAAACAATAAACTGAATAAGAACACACAGATTTGGATAGGAATGGGTCAGTCGGCTCCAGTAGCCTGCTTTAGCATTCAATAACATCATTGCTGAGCTGCTTGTGGCCTCGACTCTATATTCCAGCCTACTACTAATAACTAGACACCCTTGTTAGTCAGGAATGTTTCTAACACTTCCTCAAAAGTATTCAATAACGATGAATATTGTGATTGTAAGCACATTTGAGAAATTCTAAATATTATATACAGTGCACCAAAACACTCCATCTGGTGGCCTGCGAATTAATTCAATGTTAAAACACCTGAAAACATTCTGCTACGATTGTGATGAAACTGCCTCTGCCCTTTCTACCTTGGTTAAGTTTAAATAATCCCTTTCTGCTGAATTAAATTCCAATTGATCTTATTCCTGTTGCCCAAATCTGCCTCGACAACTTGGTTAACCACTTCCACCATTCAGGGCACAACGAGCCAGACCAATCTATCCACACAAAAGGCACAAATTCCTTTATGACAGTGGTGGAGCAGATCTTTTCCCATTGCAGGGGTGGGGTCAACAGCCGGGGGCACAATCGTATTTATGGCTAATAAGAAATTGCTTAATGCAGTGGGTGGTTAATTTTGGAATTGTCAATTTTTCCTGCAAACCAAATTCTCGTACAAGTTAGGCAGCAAACATATTTTGGAAAGAAAGCCAAAGTCCCTCAACAGCAACATATTATCATTTAAGTGAACTAGCTGTGAACATCCCCAACATTTAAAAGGCATCTGAATGGGTATATGAATAGGAAAGATTTAGAAGGACATGGGCCAAGTGCTGGCAAATGGGATTAATTTAGGATATCTGGTTGGCATGGACGAGTTGGACCAAAGGGTGTATTTCTGTGTTGTATAACTCTATGTCTATGAGAAGATAGTTGTGAATCATAATATTTGCCTTTTTTATTGTCATTAAAATGTGAGGGTTTTTTTTGTCTGTCATTTATGTTGATGTCCTTCCATCAGTAATGGGACTATGAACCATTATTCCCTTAGTCAGCCCATGGATAAGTGCCTGTAATTGAATAGCTTGCACTGTCCAGTGCTAATTAAAATTTTTCTTCATATTGGGTTATCGACAAAACTTCGCACAATATGAGAACCAGACACATAGAAAAGCTGAGTATAAACTGGGACTAATAAACTGGCTTTAGATCAAATTGTCAGAGTGATGGCTGATAAACTAAGATAACATTATCTTGTGCTGATTATGATTTCACAGCATTCCAGTCATTTATAAAATGTACTTGGAATATGTTGCACATTAAAGAGATCATTAAATGCTCTTTACAGTGCACACAGCTTCGTTCATTTTTGTTAAGTACAGTATTTTCATATTTGTGAGGTTGCTTATGCAACTGCCAGTGTATGAATCCATTTTTGTATGTCTTCTGTATTTGTTGCACAAGTCTGTACGTTTATTGACTGCGTCAGTTATATATTACTGTCTAATGTCTTGTCTAGCTTTTGTATGTATGCAAATTATATTTCTAAATTGTTGTAGTAATTATATCTTGCAAATGTGTGCCTATTATTTTACATGATTAAATAAAAGTTTATGATTTCCATTAACTAGAATGATGACTTAATAAATTTGTATGGAGGTAAAAATATTACATGCACATCTAATTGCTTCCTGCCCAACCACAACATTCATTTGTAGGATCATGGAAAGTGGCAATTTTTCTTGTTTTTGAAAACACCAGACTAAATAAATAGTATTTAAAATATCCTATTTAAAACATTGTTCAAAAGTGAATTTAATTTCCTGCAAGTTGGAGAGACTTATAAAATGGCCAAGTTAATTTCAATTTCTTCCTGTGACAAAATGGAAGTTTTGATACTCTGACAAGCCTTTGAGGAAGACAGCAATGTTGTTGCTAAGACAAGGATAAAGAAATATCAATAAGTTACTCTAAAAGGCAAGTGCTCAATCCACAAAGCTTCCATTATGAGCTGACCAGATTTAGTTCTCTACTATATATAAGAGAGACCATCATCCGCATAGAACAAGAAATAAATCCTGCTGTTTAAAGTAATTATTTTCATTTTGTAGACTGTTGTTCAAAAAAATAACAGAAGAAAAGATGCTGCACACTATTTTCACGTTTCAAAACAAATCATACCCTTGTGCAAGGAAAACAGAAAATTTCCAAGTTGCACTGTGATTAATTCACTGATGGTCCTTACCAGAATAGCATTAATATACTGGAATGTGATACCAATCATGAATTCAGAATTGATATTTTATTCTATATAAAAAGTATTACTATATGATGGAGAATCACAAACCAAACACTACACTATTTACATTTTTGAAAGTTATTTTGCAAAATCCAAGTTTACAATTGTGGTTTAGTTTGTTAATACATTGGTACACATTTGGATAGTGCTGTGGATCAGACCAAACCCCCTCAAAATATATTCAGAAGATAGCCCAGAGCCTAACTTCTTGTTATTTTCAAGGTAAGTATAAGACGTATTCTGGATGCAATTCGATTGGTCAAACTAAACGTTAAACAAAACATACTTTATTGTTACACTACGGTTAAAATAAAGACAAAATAAAAAAAGAAAATTGGCTTAACTAACTACTGAAATGTTTAATAATATATACTAACTATATAGTAACATCCCATAAACACACCATTGGCAAAGCCAAATTCAGTAAAATAGATTGTCTCACATACAATTCTAGCAGCAAAAAATCCAGCTTAATAGCTGTGAGAGAGAGAGGAAAAGAGCTTGCACATCCAGCTTCAAGACTCCAGCAACTACAGAAAGCTAAAACTAAAATTCCTGGTATTGTGGGAGCTTGACTCCATCCATTCGAACTGCTTGTTCTAATTTTTAAGAAATTCCCAAGTTGTTTATTGACTTTAAGCAGACCATTCAGCACCTCTCTCTCAACCTTGCTTCATAAAAAAAAGAACAAAATACCTCTCTTCAAGCCATAGTATCATCCTAGATAGTGTTATATATAGAGATATTTTGTCAGCAATGATTGAGAATGGTCGAATGGATAAGAAAGCGTTTTAATTGTCACAAAGCTGGTCCCTTTTTTCTAAAAGCTGTTCATTTTCTCAAGGATACTGTATCCTTGGCCTTTTCAGAGGGTCGGAAACATCTCTCGGTGTTGATTAGACTTATTTGGTACAGAGATAAAAGGGTATCGAGAGACTTTTTGTTTATATGTAAATAGATGAGACTTCAGGCCAAAGTGGTCATATTTTAGAAGTGACCTGTATAATGAAAAAGAGAGTGGTCAGCTCTCTAGCAGCACTTCAGTTCAGTCCAGAAATAGGAGTTCAAAATTGAACGGTGTGAAAACAGGCTCTCTCTCTCTCCTGTCCTTCTAACTTCAACCTGTAAGCATTTGTTCCATTTATACTGTTTTTCAAGAGGGTTTATTTATTGGGAATGTTTTGTATATTTGGAACAGCATAATTAAGTATAGCTTGGATAGACTGAGTTCTGTAGGGTTTCTTTATTCTGTTCTTCATGTTTCATTGTGTAATTTTGTGAATAAATTTCTGTCTATTTTAAAACCTGGTAGTCAACCTTGCAAACTTACTCCAGGTAATTTTCACTGTACAGTTACTGAAACAAATTGCAAAGTTATGGTCTGGGCTACCTGCTTAAGAATGTTTTGAGTAGTCTGGCCTAGTCCATAACAGACTGGGGGCTCGTCTGGGATTTTAAACAGCGAGTGGTAGGTGCTAGTGTCTTTATTTCGGTTGTTGGTTTGGTTGGGAGACAAAGTTTGGGATAGTAATGGGTCTTGCAGTTGCCAGACGTTTTCTGGATGTGGATACGTGACTTCAGAAATTTTGCAAAAGGTGAATAAGACCAAGCTGCAGGAATTAGCAGAGATGCTGGAATTGGAACTGGCTGCTTCTGTGAGGAGAATTATAGCAGTGGCTCAGCATTTAAACTTGCTGGGGAAATCATCAGAATCAATAGAGACGGCAAGAATTCAATCGCAAATGAAGCAGCTTGAGTTAGAGGGGAGAGAAAAGGAAAGGGCAGCAGAAATGAAACAGTTTGAGTTATGGTTAAAAGCAGGAGAGGGAAGAGAGCAGAACAGAGAGAAGAGAGAGCAGCAGAACAGAGAGAAAAAGGGAGAGCAGCAGAAGAGAGGGAAAAAGAGAGCAGAGAAAGAAAAATAGACAGCTTTTGAACTTCAAAACTTACACTTAAAAAGGAAAGTCAGCTTAAAAGACTGGGGATAAAGGGTGAGGGTAGGCTCTGTGAGGAAGGGAGTGAGGGTGAGCAAGCCCCTGGTAGTCAAAAGCCTAATAAGAAACTGGTTAAGTATGTTCAAGCCTAAAGTTGATGAGAAGGTTGCTAAACAAATGCAGTGGCCAGTGGCAATGTGGGTTTTGTTGATCCAAATGAAACGTATAAGTAGGGCTAGTGAGGTATTTGCATCATTATCAGAGGAGGTATCTGGGAAGTACGAGGAAGTAAATAAAGCCATTTTAAGTGCATATGAGCTTGTACCAGAAGCCTATAGACAACTGTTCAGGAATCTAAGGAAGGATCCTGGTCAAACCTATATTGAGATTGAAAGGATCAAACAGAGTAATTTCGATAGATGGATAAGAGCTTTAAAAATCGAGCAAACATATAGAGAGGTAATTATTTTGGAGGAATTCAAAAATTCACTCTCTGAATTAGTGCAAACTCATGTGGAAGAGCAGAGAGTTGAAGCAGCAAGGTTAGCAGCTGAAGTGGCTGATGATTATGAACTGGTCCACAAAACTTGGTTTGGCTTCCAGAATTAATTTCGGTCCATGAGGGGTAGAAATTGGGGCAAAGAGAAATCCTCACGTGGAAAGGGAAAGGTAGATCCCAGTGAAGATCATATGGATAATTTACCACAGAGTAAAGAAGAAACCCTTGAGAGGGACAAAGAAGTCAAAAAGCTCTGGTGTTTTCATTGTAATAAAATGGGCCACAGTACTGGCGGGCTTGGAGAAAGCCAGATGTAGGAAAACCAGACAGGCCTGGAGGTTTTGTTGGACTAGTAACAAAAGGCACAAGGGAAGTTAGACAACTGCCTCAGAGTGTACAAGACGATCAGAGGTTGATTAAGGAGGAAGTGCCCGACTTGCTTAAAAAAATTCATGCAAGGATAAAGTTTATTCACAAAGGCCAGGAGTAGTAGGTAAGGAGGTTACAATATTAAGGGACACAGGATCCTCTCAGTCTATAGTGCTGAGGGATGAGGAGATATGTACTCCTGAGGGACTACTGTCAGAAAAGGTACTGGTAACAGGAATTCATGGTGAGACAAAAAGTGCTCAATTGTGTAAATTAAGGCTACAGACTCCAGAGAAGAGTGGAGAATTTGTGGTAGGAGTACTGGGCAAACTCTCATCTCCAGGAATACAATTTGTCTTTGCAAATGATATAGCTGATTCACTGGGTAGGCGTGCTGCCTAATCTAGTTGAAAAGTCAGTGGAGACGCAGGTAACTGAAGAAATGAAGGATGTTTTTCCAGGAATTTTCCCTGATTGTGTGGTTACAAGATCACAGAGGCACAAGTTGAAGCAAGAGAGATCAAAAGACACAGATAAGGAATTTGACACAGCTTTATCAGAAACCTTTTTTGATCAGAAAAGTGGCACAGCAAGAGCAAATAGGTAAGCATGCAATCATCTTTCGCTTTCCTAAGCTGATTGAGTTACAGCAGAAAGATGAGAACTTAAAAGTTATATCAAAAGGCATTTACAGAGGAGTGTGAATGCATCCTTGTGTGTTATTACTTAACAAATGATGTCTTAATGAGGAAATTGAGACCATCACACATTCAAGCAGATGAGACATAGGCAGAGATTCATCAAATTGTTTTGCCAGTAGAGTATAGAAAGGAGGTGCTGCGAGTGGCGCATGAGTTACCACTTGGAGGTCATTTAGGGGTGAGGAAAACACAGGCTAAAATACAAAGACATTTTTACTGGCCTGGACTACACAAGGATGCAGTTGAATTTTGACTGATGTGTCATACATAGCAGCTAAACGGAAAACCACAGGCAGTAACAAAACCTGCGCCTTTAATACCTATTCCAGTATTTGAGGAATCTTTCACAAGAGTCTTGATTGATTGCATAGGTCCCCTATCTCAAACAAAAAGTGGGAATAATGGATGTTATTTATTAACAATAAAGGATCTATCGACTAGATTTCCAGAGGTAATCCCATTACGCAACATCACAGCTAAAAGGATTGTAGAAGAATTACTTAAATTTTTGACTAGATACAGACTGCCAATAGAGATCTAGTCAGACCAAGGATCAAACGTCACATCCAAACTATTCAAGGACGTTATGGATAACTTGGGAATAAAGCAATTCAAATCTCCTGCGTACCATCCGGAATCACAGGGAATGCGAGAGAGATGGCATCAAACACTAAAGACCATGTTGAGGGCTTAGGGTCAGCATTATCCAGATGATTGGGATAAGGGAGTTCTGTTTGTACTTTTTGCAATCAGAGATGCACCGAATGAATCGACCAAATTCAGTCCACTTACATTAATTTTTGGTCATGAAGTAAGAGGATTGTTAAAATTGATTAAGGAGAAATTAATAAGTCAGAATTCAGAAACCACCCATTTGGATGATATATCAAATTTTAGAGAACAATTAAATAGAGCTGGAGATTGGCTGGACAGCATTTAGAAGTATCACAGCATACAATGAAACAGGAGGCAGATAAGAAATCACAAATTAGCAATTTTGCTATTGGGAATAAGGTTAATTCCAGTAACAGGTGAGTCTTGAAAAGCAAGGTTTAGTGGGCCTTATCAAATTGAGAAGAAACTGAGTGAAGTGAACTAGGAAGAAATCTAACAGAGTGTGTCATGTGAATATGCTCAAAAGGTATTTTGATAGGGAAGGAAAGCAAGAGGAGAAGGTGTTAAAGATTACAGCACAGAAGGAAGATCCAAGTTCAGGGGATTCTGAAGTGGACACACTTCAAATCAAATTGGACAATGAGGAAGCTGTCAAAAATTGGGATAAATTATTCCAATTGGGATAAATTATACCTTCCACAAGAAAATCAAAATGACCACAAAGAGTTATTACTATCACATGGGGAGATGTGCGGAAATAAACCATGAAGTACTAACCTAATTATGCATTATGTAGGTATAGGAGATATAGTGTGCTGATTAAGCAACATCCTGATAGGCATAACCTCTAAAGTTGGCACAGGCTCAGAAGGAGATAGAGCACATGCTCCAAGATGGCATAATCAAAGTGAGTTACACTAGAGCTCACCCATAGTCATGGTGCCAAAACCAGAGGGTACCCAATGACTATGTGTGGACTATCGCAAAGTCAATGCCATTACAAAGACTGATGCCTATCCAATTCCACAGTTGGAGAACTGTGCCAAAAAAGTGGGACAAACAACTTAACATTCCTCAGTTGGACTTGGTCAGAGGCTACTCAGAGAGAGCAAAGGCAATTTTGTTTTTTTTAATGCCAAATGGACCATATCAATTCAAAGTCATGCCATTTGGTATGAAAAACACTCCAGCCACATTTCAGACACTGACTAATAAGGTCATAGCTGGATTGCCCAACTGTGTGGCATATACAGATGACCTAGTGATTTTTAGTCACTAATGGAAGGAACATTTACAGCATTTATTGGACTTGTTCGATTGACTTCGGAAGGCAGGCTTGGTGGTAAATCTAGCTAGAAGGGAATTTGCTACAGCCCAAATCACCTTCCTGGGCCATATTATTGGACATGGACAAATGGCCCCATGGAATGCAAAAACTAAAGTAATTGGGGAATTTTCCACACCATCGACAAAAAAAACAGTACTACGGTTCCTGGGATTGAATGAATTTTACCAAAAGCTTGTACCAAACTTTAGCAATGTTGCTGCTCGACTCACCAAATTGTTAAAAAAGGGCAAGAAGTTTCAGTGGACAGCTGACTGTCAAAAAACATTTGACAGCCTAAAAACTGTGTTAACCACTGCCCCAGTAGTAGCCACAACGGGTTACACAATGCCTTTCAAGGTGGTTATCGATTCCAGCGATGTGGGTTTCAGTGCGCTGCTCCTGCAAGGGAATAGAAAGACCCATTGGGTATTTTTCCAGCAAGTTGAACGTTCATCAATAGAAATATTCAAAAGTGGAGAAAGAGACTTTGAGCTTGGTCATTGCAACATTTCAGTGTTTATATTACCAGCAATGCATCTGAGACAATCATACACACTGATCATAACCAACCCATTGACATTTGTGGAATATTTTAAGGACAAAAATACCAAACCGTTTACATGGAGCTTGTTGCTGCAGCCATTTAATTTGACAATTGTGCATGTTGCAGGTCATGAAAACGCGATTGCCAATGCACTATCAAGACTCGAATGGGATACGGGGGCGTTTGATGGTGGGTGCGCTGTGGCCTGAATTTGCATATGGTTTTGCATGTTTTCATGTGTATAGTCAGTATAGGGTATGTGTGTTTTAGACGATTAACCAGTTTGTTTTAGAAGGGTTTTAAAAATTAAGCCTTCTTTTGATATAGATGGTTCATTTTTTTTAGTGGGGTTGTCACAAAGCTGATCCTTTTTTTCTAAAAGCTGTTCCTTTTCGCAAGGATACCGTGTGCTTGGATTTTTTCAGAGAAGTCGTAAACATCTCCTGATGTCGATAAGACTGGTTTGGTACACAGATAAGAGTATTGAGAGGCCTTTTTGTTTATATGTAAATAGATAAGACTTCAGCCCAACGTGGTCATGTTTTAGAAGTGACCTGTATAATGAAAGGGGAGTAGTCAGCTCTCTAGCAGCAGTATAGTTCAGTCCAGAACTAATTAGGAGTTCAACAGTGAGCTGTGTGAAAATAGACTCACTCTCTCTCTCCCCTTCTAACTTCAACCTGTAAGCATTTGTTCCATTTATATTGTTTTTCAAGACGGTTTGCTTTCAAGAAGGTACTGTTGTATATATTCGGATCAGCATAACTAAGTATAGTTTGGATAGACTGAGTACTGTAGGGGTTCTTTATTCTGTTCTTTGTGTTTCATTGTGTAATTTTGTGAATAAATTTCTGTCTGTTTTAAAACCTGGTTGTCAACCTTGCTAACTTACTCTGGGTAATTTTCACTGTGCACTTACCGAAACAAATTGCAAAGTTATGGTCTGGGCTGCCTGCTTAAGAATGTTTTGAGTGGTCTGCCTAGTCCATAACATAATACACTTCCCTTCATTGCTCAGACCTTTGATTAAAGGAGTTGGAACATTACGTTGAAGTTGTACAGGACACTGGTGAGGCCTCTTTTGGATTTCTGTGTCCAGCTTTAGTCATCCTGTTATAAGATGATAATTATTAAGTTAGAGAGAGTTCAGAAGAGATTTACCAAGATGTTGCCAAGAATGGATGGTTCGAGTTATAGTGAAAGGCTAAATAGGCTGGGGCTTCTTTCACTGGAGCGAAGAAGGTTTAGGGGGTGACCTCAGAGGGTTATAAAATCATGAGTGAAAAAGATAAAAAGAATAGCAGATGTCTTTTTCCCTGGGATGAGGGTTTGCAAAATTAGGAGGCATGTTTTTAAGGTGAGAGGAAAAGATTTCATAAGCTATGAGGGGATTTTTTTTCTTTACATGGAGCATGGTTCACGTGTGGAATGAACTTCCAGAGGAAATGGTGGATGTGGGCACAGTTACAACATTTATAAAATACTTAAATAAGTACATGAATAAAAAATGGTTGGGCAAGTGCAGGCAGGTGGGACTAGTTTAGTTTGGGATTACGGTCAGCACTGATCAATTGTAATAAAGAGTCTGTTTCTGTGCTGTATGAGGAGAAAGTGAGGTCTGCAGATGCTGGAGATCAAAGTTGAAACTTTATTGCTGGAACAGCACAGCAGGTCAGGCAGCATCCAGGGAACAGGAGATTCGACGTTTCGGGCACAGGCCGAAGAAGGGCCTGTGCCCGAAATGTCGAATCTCCTGTTCCCTGGATGCTGCCTGACCTGCTGTGCTGTTCCAGCAATAAAGTTTCAACTCTGTGCTGTATGACTCTATGAAGGAAGTGTAGTTGAAGAAATATATCCATTCATGTGGGAAGTACATTTAATACTGCATTGACAGCAACTGGAGGTTTAGAGTGATGTGCTTCCATCATGGTGTGTTAATTGATGGCTGCCAGTTTGCCAAATAAGGACAATGTGGAAGTGTGGAACCAGGACACAGAAGGCAGTAGGCTGGCCTGTAGGAATCTACAAGGGAGTCCAGATTGCATCATCTTTTCCTACTCTTGGATTCTTTTTTCATTTATTCAGACAGAGATCTGCCACATTACTCAAAATGAAACCAAACATTTACTATTGCAGCTTCAATTAAAAAACAATAAAGTTGTGCTTGGCACCTTGAAAATACTCTTTAGAAACAGAAGCATCACAAACACAACCAAGAGAAATATTGCTACCGATGAATTGTATGGTGTGTGCACAGCCTGCTAAGGAAGCAAGCTGAAGATCGAGGTTCGGGCATTTTTTTATTATCGTCATAAAACACCAGGTGACAAAGTTTTTCCACTTTGAAGAATATCAACCTCATGGGAAAACTCAAAATATTTAAGCTACAACAGGTTCCCACTGCACAGGTTTAGTTTGATGATGCATATAAAATCACATTGATCTATAATCATCTGCAATTGCTGCAGTATCTTTGCTAGTATTTTTAAGAAGTTTTGTTCTAAGTTTAGTAGGATATGTTTAAACACCAAAGTGCATACTTCTGCAGTTACTAGACAATTAATAATAGATACTTTGCCTTAAAATGTTCTTATATACATACAGTAAAATGAGGTTTCAAAATTGATCAAAGTTAAAAACCACACAACACCAGGTTATAGTCCAATAGGTCCATATGGACTGTAACCCTGGTGTTGTGTGATTTTTAACTTTGTCCATCCCAGTCCAACACCGACACCTCCAATTCAAAAGTGACGTGTTAATTATTTTATACTCGTGTAGTCACAATGAATTTCTCTTGCTATTAAGTGAAAATCATTTTTAATAGTTGCCATGGTTTCATACAAGACTTCACAAAAACATTCAAAAGGTTATTTTATATATTTAAAATCTGATTTTTTGTAGTTAGCAGTCCTAATAAAATTAGTCAGTTTCTTCTGGTTCGATATATGACTTTGTTAAAGCTCTGTTCATCTGCCTTGCAAGGTATCGCTCTTTTGCGGATGTAATAGTCTCTTGGTTGCTGCGCTTCACAAATTTACTAACTGGTTGGGACATCGCAGCTCCATCTATTTGTTTTTCTGTATCATCTTTTGGTTTTTGCTCACTCAGCAAATTCATACTTTTTCCCTTTTCTTCATTATCTCTGGTTTCCACACTCAGTTCTTCAATTTTTTTCTCTTCAGATAGTGCTCTCTTATGATCATGTTTTCCATGTTTTTCTTTCTCTGAGCTATCTTCCCTCATATCACTGCTTCCATATTTCTTATCAGTTCTTTCAAAGGTGTCTTTTTCTTTTTCCCTTTCACTAATAATCTTGTCCCATTTTCCCTCTTCTTTGTGTTCTCTGTACTTTTCTTCCTTTCTTCTGTCATTTTTCTTTGCATACTTTTCCATTTTGCTTCGCTCTCGTTCTTGGAGTTTTTCATCTGTTTGCTCATCCCTTTCTTTATGCTTCTCTCCATAATCTCTGTGTCTCACATCCCTTCCACTGTTGTAGTCCTTATCTTTACATTTTTCCTCCTTGATTCTCTTCTGTTCTTTGCCATCCTTGTATCTTTCATGTTCTCTCTCCTTTCTGTGATGATCTTTTTCTTTATACTTGCCCTTTACATGTGAGTGCGCTTTATGACCAGAACTTTCCTTATTTCTGAAGCTTTTTTCCTTATCTCTATAGCTCTTAGAATGCCTCTTGCTTTTCTCACTTTTTCCTTCTTTATGGGAATAACTCATATGTTGATGATGACTTTGTTCTTCCTCACTAGAGGACCCAACATGCCTTCTGTATTGACGAGCTGTTCCCTTTTCTTCATTATTATCAGAACTGTCATCATTTCTTGTTTTGGAAGCCAATTTTCTCTGACCATTTTTAGCTTTGTCATCTTCACTATCAATTTCAAAGTCACTGTCTGCATCAGGGTTTTGTTCATTCACAGACATTGATCCCCTTGATATGACAGCAGGATTTTGACAGTCACTTTCATTAGGATAGTTTCCAGATTGTTCTTCCTTCACACTGAGGAGGCAAATAAAGAAAATTAGGTCTAATAAATAAAACCACTGTCAGGTATTTAAAATTTCCACCTTATAAATATTCTTTATTCACTAAGTAAATGATCTGAATCAATAGAATTAAAGGAACCTGATAAAAGCTTTTTCCAGAAGGTGATGTAGCTTCAATCTTTTAGTGTATATATTAAATAAGAACATTTCTTGAGATTTTGAAAACATAAAAAATGATTTAAACAAAACATAAAGAAATTTTCTCTTTCAGGAAATCAACTCTAATTCAGAGAAACTGCATCACAGGACACAAAATCCAATGTGAACAAAAGTTAAGAAATTGCTCTGGTGCCAGCTAGATTTCACAATTTCCAGCTTTAATTCCTGTGTGTTCTCAGGGTACAGAATGTTATTGCTGTAAAACAGATCATGTTTTAACTTTCTGACCTTAACCAGATCAAATTTAAATTTTGTCAACAACTTCACAGCATACTAAACTGTCAAATTAATGACATCCACTATTCTAAGGTCAGCTTTATCAATTGCTTAACACACAATAACAAATTCATTTTCACTAGATGGGAAAAAAATCCACCTGGAGACTAGCTTGCTAACAGCACATGCATACATGATATCACTCTTAGTGAAGCATGTGCTTCGCATGCAAAGATCCATCATGATGTAAAAGACTCCAAAACAACAGCCACATTGACTCCAAGGTGACATCATTGGCAACAGGAGATTCATCATTATTAAACTAAAAAATAAGCCAGCCAATTTAGCAGTACTCTTAAGGCAATACTTATCAGCCTATTTATCAGTTAAAAGCCAGCAGTTCTTCACATGTTTTCGGATGCTTAGCCCTTGCCAAACTGCAGTATGTTCTTTGAGCTAAATTAATTATCTTATTTTTCAGTTTAATAATGAACCACTCACTTCCAATCTCCTACTGCCAACAATATCATTTGGAGCCAATTTGATCCCAAACTCATCTTGCTTACTCACTTCTCCCTCTATCCCAAATCTCCAATCAAATAATCATTAGACAGTTATGGGATTGTCCATAACGTGCGGACTGAAATTAATGAACAGGATGGCAAAATAGGACAACTACATAGTTCTCTCGAGAGGTCAGCAACAGAGCTCATCTACTTCATCCTACAGAGGTTTCAGCAGTAACTGTCAGCATTTATACAAACTAATCAAGCTAAGCATTAAATCACGGATATTTGAACATGATCACATGTCTGATTTCAGGCTTCATTAGATGTGTGACAAACACCATGCTGAACAATGCGATATAAATCTAGTAGGTTACTACTACTGGACAGTTAAATCAAAGCTCTATGTACGTACATTCAATGTTATGTACAGGCTACTTCTCACAGAGTTCTAAGAAGGAATCATATTAGACTCAAAATGTTAATTAAATTTGTCTCTCCATAGATGCTGTAAGGCTTGTGCTTTCCAGCACTTTCTGTTTTTATTTTATACTGCAAGAATCTGGAGTATTTTGCTTTCGTTCTTCATTAAATTACTTAATCTGGGTTCTCTCACAGGGACTTTGCTGAACAGATATTGGGCTGATTCCTCACTTGGGTGTTGGGCAACGGTGTAGGTCAGAACCCACTTTATCTACCATTTTTCATTTAATGGATAAGAAATAGTTACACTGCCAATCACAACAAGATAAGCATCAATGCTTTCTGTTCTGCAAGCCAATAATGCAGTACCAATTTTAAAAATTCGCGTCAGCCTAGAATTGTTGTGGAAAAGATTTCACATGACTCTGAAATATATTAATTGATCAGGTGGTTATTTTAAATAAAGTAATCACTCCAATAATACTTTTCCCTCAATCGATGGCCCATAATAATCTTATTTGAAATAGACTAGAGTGTGTTACATTGCAAACAAAATTCTCTGAGTGCTCATGGTTTCAGATTCTCCAATTCAGTTCATGTGCGAGGTGAAGTTCTTTGCTCAAAACATGTGGATTTTTATTTCTTGGCCACAAAGTGACATGGGCTCACATCAGGCTGCTTATTTCAACCCACTGCAATTCAGTAGTAAACTGACACAAAACATGAAAAAATTTGAGATTGAATACTGACAGTTTTAATAGTGTTCACAACTTTCTAATTTATATACTGTATGTAAGTTTATAGCTTCACCCTGAACCTTACAGGGATAGACCATAGGAGTCAAATCAATCAGACTAACCATTAAATATGACCACTGGAACAAAAGCAGTTTTGTAGAAATTTGCAAACACATAATTTTTATCAAGTAACACTTCCGATAAGTACAGACTTAATCTGTTCTGAGCAATACATTTTGGAGAACTATTCTCATCAGAAATCATTTAAAGAAATAAATAAGTTGCATCTATATTTAAAACATTTCTCCCCAACTTTCTCTGAAGCCACTAGCTGCTCGACCTCATCAAAGACGACAGAGGTTGATCTTCCTGGTCAACAAAGCACTTTTCAATCCCCATTCTGTAGCAGTAAGCCAAGAATGAAGAATTTACTAGAGACCAGAAACCAATAGATTGGTATTCAACCAATCTGTTCATATTTTTAAAATCAATATTATATTCAATTGATTTATTTCTTTTCTCCACTACCTGGCATTCCCATGCTATAATGGCCTCATGGTTGAGGGGGTATGAAGGTGACTTAATCTTGGGCATTATTTCTGCCTTTCTTTCAACAGTTGCAAGTCGATTTTCTGGTTCTTCTATTTTTAGCTCCTTAGAGTGGGTCGGATTAGCACTTGATATGAATTATATTAAGATACAATTCTTGTTTTCCTTGACTTAATTCAGTAAATATACTACATTAATATAAAGTTTGGTATTTAAGACATGTGATGCAATGATAATGCCTGACCTCTCAGTCAGAAGGCCCATGTTTAGGTCCTGCCCATCCCAGAGACATGTCAAAAAAGGTCTGAACAGGATGATGAAGAAAACGTTTCGACAATAGAATAATCAACTTTTCTCCATAAAGTTGCTAAGTGGTAAAAGATAGGATCACATTTATACACCTCAGTATCTGAATAGTTAAATCAACATTCACAATGATTTAGTAGTTATTCTTACCAACAGTGGATGTTTTCAATAGGTCAGATTTAGTGAACAGTTCTGTTAACATGACTTTTCACTTTATTAACTGTAACTTGGTGGTTAAGTATTAGTGTCTAACATGGTTTAATGCATAATACCAATAAGAGATAATTATTGGCAGGATGCTGCTGCCAGTCTCCACTAGTACCAATCACAATTAGGCTAATCAAAATTTCTGAATTTTTGTAGAAATTGGAAATATCATTTGAGGCAGTTTTGGGGTTTGGGTAATGCACAGAAAGTTCTATCTTCAACTTATTCTCCAAAAAACCCATTCAACAACTGATATCTGCACTATTCTGATCAGAAAGGGTTACATGGAATCACATAAGATATCAGTATACTCTAGATGGCAGCGTATACATTTACTATCAAAGCCTCATAAAAACAGGTCAATTTATAAGCTGAATATATATATATATATATGAAACAATATTGTGGTTGCATGCCATTTTGTTGTTCACTGCACAGTATATGGTCTTTGTGGATGCATCTTAAAACTCTCCTGCATCTTTGCGACAAGGCTGATATTGCCTGTTTGATCCATTTGGACCCAATTTTAAAAATATTAGGAAGTAAAACATCCTTTTGCAGGGTGAAAAATTGAGATCCACTAATAATACAGACCATGGCTAAAAGGAGTTGAGAGAAAAATAAATCAACTTACATGCTAAGTGGGCAAGAAAGATTTAGTCATCTTAAGACGCCAAGATCTATAGTAATTGTGACAATGCATTAAGTAAACAAAAATTAAACAAAGAAAGCTCAGGATCACCAATTTTTTGGGTTGATAAAGTGGAATTCGTAGTTATGAATTATTCAAACTTTGAGAAATCAATCTTTTAATATTCATCATTGAAATTCATGGATGGTTTGGAAAGGTGTTGTTCTCATCTGGATAACTAGCTGGAGAAGGATGATACTGGAGCCAGTCTTCCACTTGTTTACATGAAACATTGTAAGGCTAAACCTTCACACAGACGCTCAAAAGTATTGGAAGTCCTTCACCTGCATCTAATGAAACACATTGATATGCAATTAAGCATTATGGAATTAATTCTCATATTCCTGGAAATAGCTTGTGAGAATTAAATATGACCTAAATACCATATTTGGTTTAGTTTTATGGGGTCAAATATTTTATGCAAGTCCTATGTTGTAATTTGATACCTTTAGCTTTCAGCATATAAATTCTGGGAGACTTGCTTGGATGGACTAAAACTGCAGGGAGAGAGTGAGGACTGCAGATGCTGGAGATCAGAGTTTAAAAATGTGCTGCTGGAAAAGCACAGCAGATCAGGCAGCATCAAAGGAGCAGGAGAATCGACATTTTGGGCATAAGCCCTTCTTCAGGAATGGACTAATACTGCAGTATTAGTACAAACTACTACAAACTACAAACTACTACAAACCAACCGACTCCCACAGCTACCTGGACTACACCTCCTCCCATCCTGCCCCCTGTAAAAACGCCATCCCATTCTCCCAATTCCTTCGTCTCCGCCGCATCTGCTCCCAGGAGGACCAGTTCAAAATACGTACAACACAGATGGCCTCCTTCTTCAAGGACCGCAATTTCCCCCCCGACGTGGTCGACGGTGCCCTCCACCGCATCTCCTCCACTTCCCGCTCCTCCGCCCTTGAGCCCCGCCCCTCCAACCGCCACCAGGACAGAACCCCACTGGTCCTCACCTACCACCCCACCAATCTCCATGTACAGCGCATCATCCGCCGTCACTTCCGCCACCTCCAAACAGACCCCAGCACCAAGGATATATTTCCCTCCCTTCCCCTATCAGCTTTCCGTAGAGACCACTCCCTCCGCGACTCCCTTGTCAGATCCACACCCCCCACCGACCCAACCTCCACTCCCGGCACCTTCCCTTGCAACCGCAGGAGGTGCAACACTTGCGCCCACACCTCCCCCCTCACTTCTCTCCAAGGCCCCAAAGGAAACTTCCATATCCGCCACAGATTCACCTGCACCTCCACCCACATCATCTACTGCATCCGCTGCAGCCGGTGTGGCCTCCTCTATATTGGGGAGACAGGCCGCCTACTTGCGGAGCGATTCAGAGAGCACCTCTGGGCCACCCGGACGAACCAACCCAACCAACCTGTAGCACAGCATTTCAACTCCCCCTCCCACTCCACCGAGGATATGCAGGTCATTGGACTCATCCACCGCCAAACCACAACAACGCGACGGTCGGAGGAGGAGCGTCTTATCTTCCGACTGGGAACCCTCCAACCGCAGGGGATGAACTTGGACTTCACCAGTTTCTTCATCCCCCCTCCCCCCACCTTGTCTCAGCCGGATCCCTCCAGCCCGGCACCGCCTTCCTGACCTGCAGTCTTCTTCTTGACCTCTCCGCCTCCATCCTACTCCGACATATCACCCTCACCTTGACCTCTTTCCACCTATCACATTTCCAACGCCCCTCCTCCAAGTCCCTCCTCCCTACCTTTTATCTTCTCCTGCTGAACACTCTCTGCTCATTCCTGAAGAAGGGCCTGTGCCCGAAACGTCGAATCTCCTGTTCCCTGGATGCTGCCTGACCTGCTGTGCTGTTCCAGCAATAAAGTTTCAACTTTGATCTCCAGCATCTGCAGACCTCACTTTCTCCTCTAATACTGCAGTAAAACTGTACAACTTACCCTTTGGTTCCACGAATGCTGCATTCTGGAATTGACTCTTCACCCACTTTCTGATTCAAGAAGTGCCGATAGAAACCACTGAGGTCTTTCTGTTTTGTTACATCCAAAGAAGCTAATAAGAATAAAATAAAATATTAGAGACAAATAATGCATCAGTATGTAATAGCCATTTCTACTTGCACAGAATCACTAAAATATATCACGTAAAGCAGCTTCAATACTTTCTAATTTAATAATAAACCAGGAAATTTCCAGTGATACCACTCATGGGAAGCCATGATTTTATAATTAGTATGGTTGTATTGTGTCACACAAGTAATATTCTGTTACTAAATTTGATTACTCTAAAGGCCACATATTCTTAACTTCTCTCAAATAATATGCCAGGTCAATTGCAGTCTCACAGTTAATTTTAAGGCAAGAATGTTGTGTATTTCTAGGCTTCAAGCTCAAACTACAATAAAGTAGCCAAACAGTTATGATTGGAAACTGACTTTTCTTAGAAAAAAGATAGATAAGAAAAATAACGAATTCCATATATTTCTTTCAAAAGTGAAATAATGGGACCAAACAAATTCTGCACTTTTTTTGAACATTTTTAGCAAATATTCAAACATAATCTTCTGTGTTAACATTTCCTTAAAATGCAGCATTTAGAATACAGCCAACAAAATTTTAAGATCTGAAAACAATTTGCTTCGCTGCTTTTTACATTCGAAAGTTCAAATAGTGGATCAGTTTGTAATAGCAAACATTTCTACTTGCACAGAACCACTAAAATATATTGTGTCAAGCAGCTTCAATACCTTCTAATTTAATGAAAGAATGATTGGTATTAAATCCTTGAAAATTTTTGATTTATTTGATTTATAACTAAGTATATACACAATGACAATCAGGCAAGGTATTACTGACTTCCTATATTCTTGGCAGCCAAAACAGCCTTTTGGGAAAAAAAATCTCTCAAATAAATATATAACTTTACATTACAAAATTAAGAGGACTCCAATCACTTGGCCCTGCATTCTCAGCACAGAAATTATCTACAAGTTTGCAATTCATAGAACACTGTGTTACATTAATGACGTTGTTAAAAACAATCCAAAATGATATCGCATTTGCATAACATATTGCATATTTTTCTCATGTCTTACTTCAAAACTTAGCAAACATATTCTTCCGTTGTCTAAATCAGCTTTAAGTCTGAATTAGGTGGCGTGCCTGGGTAGCTTTACAGTGGTAAAAGGTATAGAAATTGCATACACTACTTCCTTAGCATTGCACAATTTTTCTCTATCTGTACTTTTCCTCAGGCATTGCAGTTTTTGTGCACATATGTGTAGTTACACTGCCCTCTGCTTGTTAGCATTGCCTTGTTATAACTGTTGTTTTACTTTTCAGACATTTTCTTCCTATTCTGTTGTGCCACACCACTTGTTGCCTTGGTACTAGCCTTCAATGTAAAGAAAAACAACAAATGAAAATTCCTAATTGTATTTATAGCTATGATGATATTTAACGTAGCTACTTATAATTGCAATCAGTGCTTCTTCTGTGTTAGCGAAGTAAAGCAAATCCTTGTGCTAAAAACTATAAACTCATTAGTTTTAATGAAATCTTAGCACACCTCTATAACATGCAATAAATAATGAAAGGAATGCTATAAGATTGCATTTGGAGGCCCAAATAGATTGCTTCTTAGGAGGCCTTTTTAGTTTTTGTGTGGAGTTTTTGTTTAGGAGTTACAGCTCACCTGCAAGGTTATATGGTGCACATTCAATGCATCCCTCAAAAAGGTCCAAGGTCAGTATTACCTCTTTAGGTGCACCTTGCTGATCTGGGGTCACGCAAATCATTTGCAGAGATCACCAGAAAGTTATTTTTAGGCAAATAAACTCCTGTTTAGTCCTCTATTACATACACTCAAAGTTGTAACTCTTCTGGAGCATAAAACGTTAAGTCAGAACCTACTATCTGAAAAGAATATTTTAAGATGATTATCCCTTTTCAAAACAAATGCAATCTTGAGCATACTTTGAATACTGGTTATATCCCGCTGTTTGAAATACCTGGATTATAAAAGCTGGGAACAGTGTTTCTGAGCACTCTTTGTGTACAGATATTATAGCTCACCCTCTCTTTCTGCCTCTCTGCGTTCTTGTTCCTTCTCCTCTGCTTGCTCCTGGAGTTTCTTTTTGTATGCAGAAGTGACAAATGCATCTTTGTCCATATACTTCTCTCCTTCAGCCTCTCTTTCCTTTTGGATTTTTCGTTCCATCCTTCTGTCTTGTTCTTTTTTGCGCTCTCCTACAGCTTTTAGTAAGTTATCAATGTACTTGGGCTTTAAAGATAATGTGGGGGATAGAAATTGTAACTTAGTCTTGAACTAAAATCGGGTTTTAAATTTTACAAATATGAACACAGACCACCAAGAACAGAAATTGATAAAACTTAAATTATTAGTCTGAAGTCTATTTCTAACTGCCACATATTACGCATGAACTATTCCCAGAATACTTAGTGTCTTTGTTATTAACTGATACTACAATGAAAATGTTATATTACAGGTAGAGATTGCTGCAAAGGAGGAGACCAAAATCCCATCCTGAAGTGAAAAGATGGTCAATTGAAAAACAGGACATAAAAGTATTATCTGCATTCCATAACGGACATTCTTAACGAAAGGATGGTATTGAAGGCATAGTTTTGTGACATATGAGCTATTATTTTTCAAATTTGCTTTAGCCTCCCAATTATACTGTTTATATAAACGTCAGTAATGGTTTGCAGTTTGGTCTCGGGGACAAAATAGATAATAATTTCCTGAATATTATTCAAAGAAAGGCAGCATTGCAGAAATGCTCAGACATATTACCCAGATGCTTGCCCATTTTCTCACTTCAGAATACTAGAGTATAACTAATAGTTTTGAAATGAACCAGCATTGATATTACTACATTAAAATCTGGGTCAAATGCTTTAAGTTTAGCTTAAATGGTCAATTGTGCAAAAATAAACATTTATTTTCGCGAAGTAATCTAGACAAAAAGGAAAGTAGTTAAACTATCTATAAATAAGTTTCAATTTAAAAACAAATTTCAAGTGTTTTTTTTGAAAGAAAACTAAATAATCGTTTAGCTACACAGAACTTGAATATTGCTGAAAGACAACTGTCTTGAACGCATCAGGACAATTCACAAAAATTCCCAAGGTTTGCTATTAAATAACATTTATATTGTACAGGAGGAGAATGTGGATGGCCGGCAAGTGGATTCTGATTTGTAGAGGTACTATTACCATGGAGAATGTCCCAGCCTTGCATCAATGCTCAGAAACAAAAGTTAGGAAAAAAATAAAATTATAAATAGCAGTAAAACTTTGTACCTCAAGCAAATTACACGCACAATCACTTTCTCTGAGAAATTTCTAACTATATACGAATATCCAAAACAAAATAATTATTGAGCAATAGTAATTTCACAGAGCATTTTATTACTATTTATCAATTCTTCCTAATATATTTCATGCTTAAAGCACCTCAATAACCAAAGTTTAAATGGCCTTTCAGTCTATTTTTCACCAATTAAAGACATTAGCAAAATGAGTCGGTTAACTTCATTAACAGATGGATTACTTCATCTTATTTTAAAAAAAGAGTCATCTCCCTGGCAGCATAATGCTTATAATTGCACAGCAGGTTATGGGATTTTTCACACATATGTTTAATATATATCAAGCTTCCTCTGCCAAGGATCAAATATTAAATAACAGAAAACAGTGGAAGTACTCAGCATGTCAGACAATACTTGTGAAGAGAGAACCAGACTTCATGTTTCAGGCTGATTACTGGATATAATGTAGCCCCATAGTGAGAAACATGGCTGCTGAGTGCACTTAATAACCAGAGGGGCCCCAATGCACTTATAGTGGCAGTGAAACATAACTGATTTGGTGGGAGCATGACAACAGCTGATGTGAGATTCCTGGCTACTACTGCCGAAATATTAGGCTCATTAATAAGTCAATTGACCCTGAGCGCATGCAGTTCAGTGAGTCCTGATTCATAGATTCCTGAACCCTTGGAAAACCATTCAGCAAGCCCTACTGATTGCCAGTGGCTTCTGGGGATGGGGAACAGGATTATTAGGCAATCTGGCTTGATTGACGGGCCCAAGTTTGACCTGGGTGTTGATAACTGTGCTGCCCCCTCAACTCTGTTCCTTCCCCTCATGTAATCCCATCCAGCCTCAGATATCTTTAACTTAAAATCGCATGATGATCCTGGGTCACTGGCAGGTGCAATGTTGTTGGCTGCCACTGCTGGAATTAGCATGAGGAATTACTGGTCTCTGAACGACTGGCAACTCTCCATGACAAGACCTCCAACGTCATGGACCTCAATCATGCAAAAGACCATATATGGCTAGGAAAGTCACGCAATTCTGTTAAGCCTTCCCAATCAGGTACCTGACCAATAGACGACAGCCATGTCAACCTGAGAGAATTCTGAACATTAAACCTGTTTCCCTTTCCACAAGTCTTGTCTAATCTCCTGCATATCTCAGAATGGTTATGGCACAGGAAGTGCCATTTGGACAGTTGTGTCTGCACTTCTTTCCTACAAATATTTTGCATCTAAACATTGTGCATTTTCCCCTTTTTTGCACATTACTTGAATTCAATGCCCTCATGGACATCTAAACAGAACCTGTCTCAATAGGAACCTATGGTGTAACAGCAACATCACTGGACTAGTGATCAAGAACACCAGGCTAATGTTCAGGAGACATGGGTTTGAATGGGTTCGAATCCCACCATGACAGATTGTGAAATTTGCATTTAATAACAATCTGGAATAAAAAGCTAGCCAATGGTAACTACACAACCACTGCTAATTGTTGTAAGCCTCCACCTGGTTCACCAATGTTCTGACCTAGTCTAGCCTACATGCGATTTCAGATCCATTGCAATGTGGTTATAGAGTCATAGAGATGTACAGCATGGAAACAGACACATCTCATGAACAAAGTTAAAGAAAAGGATTCCAGTCAGGACACTCCAGACTGCGTGAAACAAAATATTTTGCACATTAAATTTGCTACGTCCGAATATGTTTTGATTTAACTTAAGGTTTTCAGGTGTCCACTCATTTATATACCAAGGAACTCCTTATTGATTTTCAGTGGGATGTTACTCATGCCCCCCTACACATTAACAGCACAGAGGTGGAATGAGTGGAGAGTTTCAATCTCCTGGGAGTGATCATCCACAACAAGCTTTCTTGGATTTTTCATGTGGACAAACTAGTTATAATGACCCAACAACGTCCCTTCTTCCTCAGGCAGCTGAGGAAATTTGGCATGACAGTGAATACTCTTGCTAATTTTTATAGGTGCGCCATTAAGAGCATTCTGTCTGGATGTATCACTACCTGGTATGGCAACTGTACCATTCAAGATCAGAGACGGTTACAGAGAGTGGTGAACTCGACACAGACAATCACAAAGACCAACCTCCCATCTACAGAAACTATCTGCCAAGCCCGCTGTCAAGGAAGGGCTGTCAGTATTCTTAAAGATCCATCCCACCCTGGGAGGGATCTTTAAGAATGTTTTTCTACAACCTTTACCATCGGGGAGAAGGTACAGAAGCCTGAACACACGCACCAGCCAGTTTCGTAACAGTTTCTACCCTATGTTGTTAGAATACTGAATGGACTCTCAAACTCTTAACTTTCGCCTGTACCTGTGTTTTTGTTTTTGCCGCTGTTTACCTATTATTTACTATCTATGCTACTTAACTCTGTGATCTGCCTGTACTGCTCACAAGACAAAGTTTTCACTGCACCTCAGTACACGTGACAATAAATTCAATTCAATTCAACATTTATAAGATCATAAAGACAAAACAACACTGGATAAAACTGCATTCTAGTTTAATGTACCACCTAATGGGTTGTTCACAGCAGTATGTCAGACGACTAATGACGTGCTTCGCTAACAGCTCTCTTACACCCTTGGTATGGAAAGTTTAAGGAAGAAGATTGGGGCATTGAAAGTGTGTTGGAATTTTGTTTTAAGAACAGGGAAGCTCAGCTGTATAAAAAAAAAGTTAATTTCATACATCAAAATCTACCTTTTTATTGGTACCAGACAACAACTTTGTGCTGCTTTCCAACTTCTTCTGTTGAAGGTCATCATAAATACTGTCATATTCATAGACTGTGGAATCTTCCTCCAGTGCCTTCTGTATTTCTAACTTAGTCTGTTGAAAAAAAGGTCTATGTTTGGTAGCTAATCATTGAAAAAGACTTTCTTCATAAAACAGGAAACATTAAAACTATACCAGTGCTATACACAGACATAATTCAAAGAAATACTAATATGTTCAAAAAGAAGAGGGAGGTGGATAGGCAAAAAGGTTTAGGCATATCATTTCTAGAATGTGAAGTCTATTCTGCTGATGCATATCTTTATTTATCAGTTCTTCTGGAAGCAATAATTGCTGGGTTGAGCACTTTAAAAATGTCTTTGCCAATGCCACATAGCTAGTCAAAAACAGCCAGTATGGTACTGTAAGAGTAGATGGAGAAAGACCCACTTCCCCAACAGAGGTGTGCTGCTCTTTCCAACCTGGCTTGTTTCTTCTTTCTTTTTTGAAGAAAGGACTTTTAAAAATCTAGTCAGTTTTGGTCATATGATCAGCTGATCAATACTTCCACTGTCCACCTGTATGATTTAGAGTTCAGAGTCATTATTACTCAACGGGGTTATTCAAACCTACTCAAGATGAACTGGTTTCACCATACCTCTCTGATCAGTTTTCAGTTTGGAAACACAATGAGGCTGGAAGCCAGGGATCTTGGGTTTTGGCAGATCCACAGAAAATAAAAAGTGCAAATTCCACAGATGATTTTGTCTCTACATGGCTATTCAAGGAAGGGCACCTCCACTAGGCCATTTAATTAAGACCTTTTCTGGAGACTTATTTCAAAGGTTAGATGACCCTCAGGAGCTATCTTTACAGTTTGCTCTCTTCGTCCTTTAAAAAATTAGTCAGTGATTTTCTGCCAATGAAAACAAAAGGCAGTTTTTATACAGTATAGCTTGATCACATTGTAAACCGATAGTCTAGTCTAAGGCTTCATTAGAATCACTTGGTAACATTAAAAATGATCTTACAATCATAGCAAACTTCCATCTTTTAATCACCATCACCACTAACTTGCCTCATGTAAATGACAACATTTCAGAAAGTAAGTTTTGGCAACTTGGAGCTGTGAAAAACACTATAAAAATGCAACTTCAAGAAGTTGAACATTTGAAAGTGACTGTTCACCAAAACAATCAATCAGGTGCAAATAATTTTGAGATGCCTTATGTTACTTAAATAATTCCCTTCCTTGTTTAGCACTGAAATGGCTACTTGGACTGTCTTATCCATGCAGTTTCCTGGGAAATTATTTTTACCGAATCAAAACTGCACAACCAAAACTACATACTTAGCCAGTTTTGAGAAGATTTATAACTCAGGTTGAGGTTTTGGATGTAGGTTTGCTCGCTGAGCTTGAAGGTTAATTTCTAGATGTTTCGTCATCCTACTAGGTAACGTCTTCAGTGGGCCTCAACTGAAGCACTGCTGAAAAATTCCTGCTTTCTATTTATAGAAAAAATCTCAAACATATAAATAGAAATCAAGAATTTTTCAGCAATGCTTCGCCTGAGGCCCACTGAAGATGTTTCCCAGTAGGGTGATGAAACGTCTGGAGATGAACCTTCAAGCTCAGTGAGCAAACCTACATCCAAAACTACATACTTTTTAAAACAGATGCCCACAATACACATGCACTGATCATTCAATTGCTATGACAGGATGAATTACTGTACGATTTCAGATTCAATTGTAATTAGATGTTCTCTCTGGATTAATTACTTTAGGAAACTAACTTTTCTCAATGAGCATAATAATGACTAGCCTTCTTTTGACAAAGGCACATCAAAATTGTATTTGTAAATATCATTGAAATTGAATGGCACAAATCCATGTTTGGTCACTTAAATACAAATCCAGTATTTAACCACAAATAGTCTAAATTGAAAGCATTTGGCATTAGAGAGTATAACTGTGCAATGTAATTAATCAAATAAGCTGAACCCAAAGACCTTATTGTGATTCATCTTAGTATTTCAACAAGACATTTCAAGTTTCCCATCTAAATATTAGACTATTCATTCAAAACAAATTGTTTGGTACTGAATTACCAGCGTCTTTTAACTAGAAGATATGCTGACGAGTTGAAAGTAGCATACATATCAGAGAGAAAGTGAAAAATGTGAAAATCAGTAGTACCATCAACAGCAGTTCAAATTAATAAAAAAGGGTAGTGCAACATGATGTGCATATGGTCATAAGAGAGCTTAACATGCACTCAATCTAGTGGATATCTTGGTCATTAACAACAATGTTGTATAGCCACTTGAGATGAGCCACTATTATGACCACAGTAGCTTCAGATTTTACCAAGATGCGACACGTTTGCAATATACAGATTTAATACTATAACATCACATTTTAATATAATTTCATTATTATTGAACTTTTTTCTTTGTTATTCCAGACCCTTTCCCTTCCCTATTATGTCTCCTTGGTTGAGGAAACTGGCATATGCAAGTTATTGTAATTACATATGAAATGTACAAACTCATCTTCTTGTACAGTATTTGAATGTCAATCACAATGTTACACCAGTCGCACTGAGGCTTTACCATCTGTGGCATTTGCTAAAATCATTAGTATTTGTCACAGTTAGATTCATTTAAAATGAATACTTTTTTCAATAGGTTAAAAATAATAGTTTAATGTTTGTACAGAAACATACCTGCTTCATCATTGTTTTCTTCAGTGACTCCTTTCGAAGGGTTTCATTGACTGAAGTCTGCGAGCATAAAATGAAAAATGTGCTGAACAACACCTGAATGTAGTCTTAGCTACATGGGATAATTTATTTTAAGTTTAAAGATAAATAACACATACTATAATTTTTATATGGAGATTAATTAATCCAATGGAGAGATATAAAAATATTAATTTCACACAAATATATTAAGTATTTCTACACTAAAATTGCATTTTACTTAGGCTATAATGTGACTTTCTCAATTTTAAACATGGCATCAAGTCAATATTGTGAAGATGATTTACTTCTTCATCTAAATACACACTTCAACAAAATAAATATTTTTCAAGGAAGTTGCATGGTCTATACTTTCTCAAAATTGATTCAATATTGATTTTTTTTCTCAGGAAGAAATACAGCTAAAACTTCATAACATAAAACAAGCATTAAGGTGGCACCCTTTCCATGACACATGCCACCACACCACAATTTGAAAGAACAGGCAAACAAGTTATGCAAATAATAAAGGAGCAACTTAATTTACACATCAGCAGAATTACAAATCCCATTTTATTAAGCATGGTCCATCAGGATCGAGGTTATCCCAAATCACACAGAAGACAGGGACATATTTCAAGTCCTTAGCTATATTGTTGAGTTCTAAACTGCAGCTAGACAAGATAGCTTGAAGTTATTCACCCTCACATTCAAGAAATGCCAATTTGCTGCATAATTTCTACTCAGAATGCAGCAACCAAAAGTCAGAATTCAGTGAAGTTGAGTTGACCCCTGAATTTTTACTGTGGGGTGGGACAGGTCAACAATATCAAATTCACAGAATTACCTACTATTAGTTTAATTCCCAACAGTATGAATAATCACAGGTTTGAACCTCTGATAAAAAGTTTCAAATCCCACTTGGATTCTAAATAGTAATCAAAGGTTTGGAGAATAAATTTACCAAATACATTTGATTCTCATTCTGATTTTTTGGACTTTACCTAACTGGACTTCTTAAAATAAAACTTTTTCAAAGGATGTGGATGAAGTAGGTGGGAATAGCATTTATCATCCACCCCAATTGCCCCACAAAAGGTGCTGGAAGGAAAAAAGTTCCAGAATTTTGACCAAGCAACAGTGTTACAGTTCTATATTAGAGTGCGAATAGATATCTATGGTTTGGAGCAGAACTTGCAAGTGGTGATGTTGCCATATACCTGTTGGTCTTGGAAGATACTGTCAAACAATTCTTGGTGATTTGCTGGATTAATAGTTAGCTCTGGTCGTTTCTTTATCTCACATGATTGACTTATTTTTAAAAGAGGAACTGGTTAAAAAAAATTTCATTTACTTTGAAGAAAGTTGTTTCCAAAAGAAAAATCAAATGTTCTAATTTTTGAGGGGGCAAATCTTAAAATCCAGGGAGTTTTAAAGTAGGCTGAAAAATTGGCATTGATCGGAGCAAAATTTCAATGAGTGCTTTATAAAATATGAAATAACTTTCCTAAACCAGGAAAGTTATCACAACTTCAATGTGCTTCTTGCATGCACTCTGCAATGATCATTTCAGCAAAGTAAGTCAATTAATTAATAAAACCCTTCACTGGCTCACACTAAAATTTGGGGTGTTTTACACGTATCAGGGACTAAGCACTCAATCATACGGCAAGTTCAGTATCCACATGCTGGAGGCACATACAGGATGTCTATAAACTAAACTTAACTTTAAGCACAATGAACTAAAGTGCTACTTAACCATATGTTTACACTTCAATCGTAATTGACCAGACAATGGTAAGATGCCAACAGTTTTAAGTCATTCTTGGAAGCCATTTCTGAATAGGTTTCCCACTGGCTGAGTATTCTCATTCAGTGTACAATTGAACAAACAGATTAACCAGGTGACTCAAACTGTCACCTATGGACCTTTACCGCTTCCCCCCTTACCACCCCCAGAAACCTCACTGTGTTTAGCAAAGGAAGGAAAAGAAGAAAGTAGTCACAAAAGTTTCCCAAAAGGATAAAAGCTGTTAGTTAACTGCATTCTTTTTCCTAGTATTCTGTGTCAATTAGCTGGCCATATCACCCCAAAGCTGTGACAAAAATGAAATAAATAATAATGGCTTATGTATGAATTCTGTCTTGTTAGTCACAACATAACATGGGATTAAAACAGTTTGCCAATAATTATTTCTGCAGACACCCAAAGAATACAGATATTAGATCAGGCCCAATCTAACAGGTTATTCATAATGCTTAGATTCATATCAATGAAACTAACCATTCAATCTAAACAACAGCATAATGTTGGGGGGTGGCGTTTATTGGACATAATTGTCTTATAATAGACAATAGACAATAGGTGCAGGAGTAGGCCATTCAGCCCTTCGAGTCTGTACCGCCATTCAACATGATCATGGCTGATCATTCCTAATCAGTACCCTGTTCCTGCCTTATCTCCATAACCCTTGATTCCACTATCTTTGAGAGCTCTATCCAACTCTTTCTTAAATGAATCCAGAGACAGGGCCTAGACTGCACTCTGGGGCAGAGCATTCCACACAGCCACCACTCTCTGGGTGAAGAAGTTTCTCCTCATCTCTGTCCTAAATGGTCTACCTCGTATTTTTAAGCTGTGTCCTCTGGTTCGGCACTCACCCATCAGCAGAAACATGCTTCCTGCTGCCAGAGTGTCCAATCCTTTCATAATCTTATACGTCTCAATCAGATCCCCTCTCAGTCTTCTAAACTCAAGGGTATACAAGCCCAGTTGCTTCAGTCTTTCAGTGTAAGGTAATCCCGCCATTCCAGGAATTGACCTCGTGAACCTACGCTGCACTCCCTCAATAGCCAGAATGTCCTTCCTCAAATTTGGAGACCAGAACTACACGCAGTACTCCAGGTGTGGTCTCACCAGGGCCCTGTACAGCTGCAGAAGCATCTCTTTCCTTCTATACTCAATTCCTCTTATTATGAAGGCCAGCATGCTATTAGCCTTCTTCACTACCTGCTGTACCTGCATGCTTGCCTTCATTGACTGGTGTACAAGAACACCCAGATCTCTCTGTACTGCCCCTTTACATAAATTGATTCCATTGAGGTAGTAATCTGCCTTCCTGTTCTTGCCACCAAAGTGAATAACCATACATTTATCCACATTAAACTGCACCTGCCATGCATCTGCCCACTCACCTAACTTGTCCAGGTCACCCTGTAATCTCCTAACATCCTCATCACATTTCACCCTGCCACCCAGCTTTGTATCATCAGCAAATTTGTTAATGTTATTGCTGATACCATTTTCTGTATCATTAACATATATTGTAAAAAGCTGCGGTCCCAGCAAGGATCCCTGCGGTACCTCACTGGTCACTGCCTGCCATTCCGAAATGGAGCAGTTTATCACTACCCTTTGTTTCCTATCTGCCAACCAATTTTCAATCCAATCTAGTACTTTGCCCCCAATACCATGCGCCCTAATTCTACTCACTAACCTCCTGCGTGGGACTTTATCAAAAGTTTTCTGAAAGTCCAGGTACACTACATCCACTGGATCTCCCTCATCCATCTTCAGAGTTACATCCTCAAAAAATTCAAGAAGATTAGTCAAGCATGATTTCCCCTTCATAAATCCATGCTGACTCTGTCCTATCCTGTTACTACTATCCAGATGTGCCGTAATTTCATCCTTTATAATAGACTCCAGCATCTTTCCCACCACTGAGGTCAGACTAACTGGTCTATAATTTCCTGCTTTCTCTCTCCCACCTTTCTTAAAAAGTGGTATAACATTAGCCACCCTCCAATCCTCAGGAACCGACCCCGAATCTATCGAACTCTGGAAAATAATCACCAACGCATCCACGATTTCCCGAGCCACCTCCTTCAGTACCCTGGGATGCAGACCATCAGGCCCCAGAGACTTATCAACCTTCAGACTTAACAGTCTCTCCAACACCAAATCCTGGCAAATATAAATTCCCTTAAGTTCAGGTCCTTCAGCCACTGTTACTTCAGGGAGATTGCTTGTGTCTTCCCCAGTGAACACAGATCTGAAGTATCCATTTAATTCCTCTGCCATTTCTTTGTTCCCCGTAATATATTCCCCTGTCTTCAAGGGCCCAATTTTAGTCCTAACCATTTTTTTGCCTTGCACATACCTAAAAAAGCTTTTACTATCCTCCTTTATATTATTGGCCAATTTACCTTCGTATCTCATTTTTCCTCTGCGTATTTCCTTCTTGGTAATCCTCTGTTGCTCTCTAAAAGCTTCCCAGTCCTCAGTTTTCCCACTTATCTTTGCTATGTTATACTTTTTCTCTTTTAACTTTATATTTTTCTTAACTTCCCTCGTCAGCCACAGCCGCCCATGCCTCCTCCTGGGATCTTTCTTCCTTTTAGGAATGAATTGATCCTGCAACTTCTGCATTATACACAGAAATATCCGCCATTGTTCCTCCACGGTTATCCCTGCTAAGGTATTGCACCATTGAACTTTGGCCAGCTCCTCCCTCATAGCTCCATAGTTCCCTTTATTCAACAGAAGTACTGTCACTTCCGACTGTACCCTCTCCCTCTCAAATTGCAGTCTTGTATCCATGCAGACAAATACCATTTCATCTGCCACAAATGGCAACCTCATTTAGTGATGACATATATGTTTTTTAATGTACATTTGTTCAATCAATATACTGCAGTACGCCATCAGTCATCAGAGTCATCTGAGATACAAAGTTAGAGAACTCATGTAGTTGAAAG